>NC_006046.2:300000-484543 GCF_000006445.2 Debaryomyces hansenii CBS767 | reverse complement strand
CCCATTTTTTTTTTATTTTCTAGCCACGCGCGTGTGCTGGAAATATTGTTGGAGCGTTAATGAGAAATACGCTTCCTGATAATCTTATCCACAAATATGTGTCGGAGAAGAATCTTTATGGACTTGCTATTTGGAATCGTCTTTATGATGACTTTGGAAAAATGACTGCTAAGCAGGAGGCCGATATGCTTCTGAAATTGCTTTTAAAACTTTTCACTCTGAACGACTCGTTGATTGAAAAGATGGAATTTTTAGAATCGAGTAGCTATGATGTTTTCCCTCTTACTGAGCAGAAACGGATTTGGTGTTTCTACTCGATATGTGATGAAAGGCTTCGGGAAAAGCTTCTTCAACTCTATAAGCTGTCGCCTGAGCAGTTTACCTGGTTAAATGTGAGAAATGACATGGGTGATCTTATTGCGGCATCTACGCCCGCTATTGAACCTACTGTTGCTGGTGCCGTTTTTGCTCTACTGAAATCACCTCAGCGTCGAATTATGATCAAGTCCAAGTTGGTTTGTTTTAAATGCGGTGGCATTGGCCACAAGTCCAACGTGTGTCCCTCTGTTGATGATGTTGATTACAGGAAACTGAAACCTCCTCCTAGTCACATTACTGCTGATGATGAATATCAATCGCTGCCCCCTCGTCCGGTTCGTGGGAAGCTTTGGGTTGTTTCCACTTCCACTTCCACGTTTTCTGATGGCTTCTATCTTGATTCGGGTGCTACTCTTCATGTTACGCACCAGAAGGAGCTATTACATGATTTCTCTGCTATCTCTGGATCTGTTAGGAGCTATTACATGATTTCTCTGCTATCTCTGGATCTGTTACTGGTCTTGCTTCGGACACATCGTTTGAAATTATTGGTAAAGGAGACCTTCATTTCCTGTTGCCGGATGGTTCCCCTCTTACTCTTAGTGATGTGCACTATGTTCCAACTTGTGATCGAAACCTTATTTCGGTTTCCAAAGCGACTCGTCGTGGCGCGCTGTTCTGTTTTCTGTCCAATTCAGTTCATGAATCTCGCTTAGGTCTTAAAGTTGGCACCCTTATTGGTCCTGAGAATGATCAACTTTATAAGTTTCTTTTGCCGCCTAAAGCCGCTCCCACGACGTCGGGTCGTATTTTGAATGCTACTTTCAATGCACATTCTCGTCTCGGACACCCTAGTGCTACTGTTGAAAATAGGCTTGGAAAACACTATGCAACCTATGCTGAGGCTGCGAATTCCAAATCTGCTCAATCTAAAGATATCTGTGAAGCGTGTGCTCGTGGAAAAGCTACACGTTCTCGTCCTAAGAAATCAACTTCTGACAGTATCACTGTTCAGGCTCCATTAGAACTTGTGCATTCTGACGTATGTGGACCCTTTTCTCAACCCAGTTTGACCGATGATCGGTATTTTGTGGTTATTGTTGATGATTATACTCATTATATGACAGTGTATCCAATTGCAGCTAAGTCTGCGGTTCCTGTGTGTATTTCTGATTTTATCTTGCGTGCAGAACGTTTCTTTCACAATCGTGGTGGATATCGTGTGGTGACGCTTCGTTCTGATAATGGTGGTGAGTATATGTCCTCCAGGTTTGACAATTATCTTGCTAATCGTGGAATTACTCACCAAACTACTGTTCCATATAATAGTCATCAAAATGCTGTCAGTGAACGAGCTATTAGAACCCTTACCGAGAAAGCTCGTGTCATGATGTTTGATGTAAATACGCCCCTCAGCTTGTGGGCTGAGGCTGTTAATTGTGCTACCTTTATTGTTAATCGTTTGCCTTCGACTTCTGTAAAGAATGAGTATCCGTATAAACGCTGGTATAAGAAGTTCCCAGTGTTGGATGGATTGCGTCCGTTTGGATGTCTGGCCTATGCGTACATTCCTGAATCTGTACGCTCTTCGAAATTGTCACCTCGTTCTATTCGAGGAGTTATGGTTGGGTATGCACCTACCCAACATGCGTACCGTATCTTTGATCTTGACTCCGGTACCGTTGTTGTTAGTAATAATGTAAAGTTCGATGAATCTGCGTTTCCCTTCCGGTCTATGAACAATGTTCCACATCCTGTTATGGCGTCGAAGCTGTCTTCTTCACCTGTGTCTGTGTCTTCCTTTTTCTCAGTACCTGGGGTTCTGGCCACACATGAGTTGCCTGATACTGCAATGGCTATTGATCAGGTTGAGGTGGATACTTTGATGAGTGAATCTACACCAATGCCAAGTCTGGATTCCCTGATTCCTGCTCTGGAAGATTTAGTGTCTACTCAGGATGTTGTGATGCGTGACTCGTCACCTGTACCTGTCCTGGATGTTCAGACAATTCGTCTGGCTGATGATGATTCTTCCACTCGTGCTGTCACAAATATTTCTTCTGAGTCCCGGATTCGCTCTGTGTCAGCTCGATTATCTTCACCTGTACGTGAACCTGCAGTTGTTGAACCATCATCACCCCCAATTCCTGCGAGTCGGAAACTGTGTCCTCTTATTGAATATATTTCTGATTCTGAGGATTCTGCTTCAGGGGAAGATGATAATGAAGTCATTGATAACTCGAATGATGAGGACTATGTTGAACCAATAAGAAGAAGAAAAGCTGTTACGTTACCCGAAAGACTGCGTAGACGGTCAGAGTTATCGTCTGATGATGAAACTGAACCTTCTAAGAAACAGAAATATGAGAAACTGAATGAAACTCTGTGTACTGCCTCAGGCTCCTCACTTGTTGTTAAAGGGTCTGGTTATTTCATGTCACATGCCTATGTTGTCAGTACAAAGAAAGATGGTGTACCAGTGACATACAAACAGGCAATACTGAGTGACGAAGCTGAAAAATGGAAAATCGCCATGGATAGTGAGATGAGTGCTCACTACTCAAATAATACATGGGATTTAGTACTGTTGCCTAAGGATAGAAAAGCAATAGGCAACAGATGGGTATTTACCAAGAAAGATGACGGTAGATACAAAGCTAGACTAGTAGCACAGGGCTTCAGTCAGGTTCCAGGGGAAGACTACTTGACGACGTTCAGTCCTGTAATCAGATATGAGTCTGTGAAGCTACTTCTAGCATTCAGTGCTGTTGATCAGAGAGTAATTCACCAGATGGATGTTGATACCGCATTTTTGAACGGTACTGTAGAAGAAACACTTTATATGAAACAGCCTGTAGGTTTTGTAGATGAAGCTGAACCAGAGAAGGTGTGCAAGTTGGACAAATCGTTGTATGGATTGAAACAAGCACCGATATGTTGGAATACTACAATAATGAAATTTCTCACTGAGCATGGATTCAAAAGGACTGAGAGTGAACTAGGATTATATATCAAGGATAATATAATACTAGGATTGTATGTGGATGATATCCTCATCTCAGGAAAGAATACTATTGAGATTGAAAAAGTAAAGAAACTTCTTTCGCTGAGATTCAAAATGAAGGATCTAGGGATTGCAAGGAAATTTCTAGGCATCAATATTGAGCAGAGAGAAGATGGAATAAGTATCTGCCTCAATGACTATATTGAAAAGATTCTAGAGGAATTTAATATGACTGATTCGAATCCTGTTGCAACTCCGTCATTGGTTGGACAGGACTTACACAAAATTGATGATTCGCCTGAATGCGATGCAAGTAACTATCGATCTTTGGTCGGGAAGCTATTATTTGCATCTACCACTGTAAGAACTGATATCAGCTACGCAGTAGGAATGTTAAGCAGGTATTTGTCCAAGCCTACTGAGAAACACATGAAATGTGCTAAGCATATGCTTAGATATTTGAAAGGAACCCAAGACATGGGTCACCATTATAATGGAGATAATAAATTGCTGATTTATTGCGACAGTGACTGGGGAAGTGATTCCAGTGATAGAAAATCAATCACAGGATACATAGTGAAATATGGAGGAGCTCCAATTTCGTGGAAAAGTAAGAAACAACCTACTGTGGCATTGTCTACTACTGAAGCTGAGTATCTTGCTTTGACAGAAGCTATTAAAGAAGCCATGTGGATGGCCCAACTCTTCAAACAATTGAATATACCATTGAAACTTCCAATTCCTGTCTATGAAGATAATAATTCGTGTATTCTCCTTGCGGAACATCCTGTGTTCCACCAGCGCACCAAACACATTGATATTCGCTATCACTTTATAAGAGAGCACATTATTCAAAATGAAATTAAATTATGTCAAATTGATACGAATAATCAAGTTGCAGATATGCTAACCAAAGGGTTGAACAAAGTGAAGTTCACGAATCTACGTTCGTTAGCAGGTATGAAGAATATTAGGATTAAGGGGAGATATTGAAATATTTTAATGAGCCTGAAATCAACATTGCATATTTTTAATGAGCATGCGATTAATTTGAGAAAATGTAATCTGGTTGCAAAAATATATTAAATTCCTATTCAAGTTAACAAATGGATTGCTCTTCTTAAATATTTCTAGTTTATCTTGAAGTAATTTCTCTAAGGGGGAACTCATTTCAGTATTGTTGAAATATATTAGTATATTTTATGCGAAGTCAGAATTAATTGAGAATTTATATAAACTGGCTGCGAAACATTGTTATTCGGATTATTTTATTAGAATACAATACCATATCTACAAGGTTCATTGTTCAAATGATAACGATAAGCTTATCTGTAATTGTTCAAGTGTATAATGAGTTGTCATTGGATAGCTCCTTATCTTGAATGATAAATACAGATAACAAGCCTCGTAGATCTAATGAATCTGCCTTCCCATTGGCCGTTTACCAACGAACAACGGGAAGCGTACTCCTATTCTTGTGGAAATATTGGACTATATAAAGAGGTCTCTGGATCTCCTGAAATACAGAAATTTATATAGAGATTAAGTAAATTATATATTATAATTGAGATACATAAAACTAAACAAAGTGAAAGACTTATCAAATGAACGCATTAAACATGGACTTGGACAATTTACTTCAACAATATGAACTACTAACTTAGATATTCTAAGTTGTGGCAACAGTCTAAATAACAAGTCTTATTTTTCGAAGTTATTAACATCTTATATTGCCAAATTCCTTTACCACTCTGCACTGGATAGCTGACTTTAAGTCCAGTGTTCATTGTAAAATTACCATTAATAAACGGTGGTACATTTTAAGAGACTATGGCTTAAAAAGATGCAGAATGTTGAGGTGAATAATTTCTCAATCGTTTTCTAGATATTTCTAGATCCTTATCATAAGCCATCTCTACAGGAGATTATAAGACTACGGCGTATTTAGATCTGGTTCTGAGAGATTGCCCGTATTTGTAAAATAAGAAAGGAACAGGAATCAAAATTGCTGCAAAGCATCCCAATAACGTGCTTGCCCACTTAATTTCCATATTGAGAAACATTTGACGAGCGAAAAGCGGGAAAGCACCACCAAATGAAGATCTCATGAAAGTGTTACCTGCTAAAGCTGATGCAGCAAAATACAAGTAGCAATCAATAATGTAATTAATACAAGGCAAGAAAATTGTAATCAAACCAAAGCCAACAAATGAACAACCAATAGTTGGAACAATCCAATGAACCTTCTCGGGGAAATCTCCTGCCCATCCCAACCAAAATAAACCACCAGAAAAGAAGAAAGAGCCAACCATCATAGGAGGCAACCTTTCTTCAGCAATGGGTTTGCCATCATTTTGCACCATGATTCTATGGAACCTTTTTTCGAAAAAAATGCAAAACGCGCCCCCAATAACAAGACCAATCACTACTGCTAGATAGGGTAATTGACCCACCCCTTGAACAAAATGATAATTACCCATAAATATCAATGGAATCGCAGTTAAAAGCAAATATAACAAACCGTAAATAAAAGCCGTGTATATACTAATCAATAATAGTATGGGTTCAGTGAATAACATGACAAGCGGTCTAGAAATGTTGTTTTGACAAATTTCTTTTAATGACAAAGTAAATTCTTCATGAGGTGCTTGGACAGCCCAATTACCGGTTCTCCTTCTTAAGGTCTCTGCCTGTTTGACCAAAATCAAAGGATGATGTGTTTCATCAAAGTAGAATGTCACACCGATCAAAGCAAGACAACCAATTAATGCACTAAAGTATGAAGTCCATCTCCAGCCTAAGGCATCATTTTTTACTGTGAAACCACAGAAGATGGTTGCCAACTCAGGCCCTCCAAATAAAATGATACCGAAAATAGCCATAGCTTGACCTCTTACAGCAGCTCCGAACATATCCGCTATTGCAGCAGGAACTGCCACCAACGGTGCCGCACCAATGAAACCGGCAAAGAATCTGCAAATCATAATCGTTTGTAAATCATTTGCAGAAGCTACCGCAAATGAAAAGCAAACGAAACCGAAACAAGAAGGAATCAATACAATTTTTCTTCCGTACAATTCTGACATTGGACCCCAAATGATTGGACCCGAAGCAAAACCAAATACAAATAACGATGTTCCTAAGGTTGCAACTGTTGAACCAACATTAAATTTCTCCATGATGTCATTACTCACTGTAGAAAATATTGCTGACCCAATAGTAACTGCAAGAGCTGTGAAACCTACAACTACACTACAAACTATCTTCCTTTTGGAGGACCAGTTGTGCGGGTGTATAGGATCCTTTGGACCGTCGAACGTAACCATAAAGGGACTTCTATCACCCAAGTAAGGGGGAAATTCTCTACCCCCACCTATCTTTGGTAACAGTTCATTAGTCTTGTTAGCTTTATTTAGTAAACTTTTACCCTCAGCCATTCTATGACTTAAAGTCCTCGCAGCCGCTGGGTTGGATTCGTAACGTGTAAGCTCGTCTCCCCCATCAGGCACACCTTTACTTTCACCCATTTCTAAGTCTCCCACGAATGCTTTCGGTTCCTCGTTTTCGGCTTCATTTCTTTCAGTTCTGTTAGTCGGTGCATTAAACAAAGAAGAAGATCTGCTAGAATTGTTATTTTCTTTATTGTTAACTTCTGGTGTGGCTGACATCTGACGTTGATTTACGTGAACAAATATGTAAAGAATCTTAATTTTTTCTAAATATTAGCGTTTTTATAGTGCATTAGAGATCATATGCCTTTTATAAGAAACGACAAGAGTTAAAAATTTTTTTTACATTTGCTATTAGTCGGAAATAAAGACGGTCATGAAATGCTTTTTTTCACTCCGAAGCATAGTTGCGTCTTCCAGAAAAAAACTTTGAGACCCTTTTTTTAGGCCAGAAACTTAACGTTTCGTCCTGTGTAGCACCATCCTGTGTAGCACCATCCTATTGGCTTTCGATAATCTTATAAATACGTGATTGTTGTTAGTATATTTCTTCAAAAGTAGACAGCTTTGTAGACATATATGCTATATATGTCGTATTTGGCTGACAGATGCCTTAAACTTAATAATTCCAATGCGGCCCGAACGAAATTCTGCCGACTGGTCGTTTCCTCTTCTGGTTACCGAGACTACAATTTATCTGTATGTGTATATAGACAAACACTTCTCTACCTTCTTTCATAGAAGAAGTTCATTAGTAATGTCGGTATTCGCTTTATACTACCAACATCTTCTATAACGACCTGATAAGTCCCCGCATTGGGCGCATTGGGGTATTCCTTAGTACTTTTATATCCTATTAGCACCCTACGATCTTCATCGTTCTCTACAAATATAGTCCAACTAAGAAAAGATATTAAACTAAGATGTAGTATCGGATGAATTAACTGAGTCTATTATACGATGATTCTATGCTAACATGATATTATGCATTCGCGTGCACTGAAGAATCTGGGGGAACAGAAGATTTGAATGGCTGAAAAAATAAGCCAAATAAAACGTTTTATATATATAATGCGCTAGTTGAAGTTATCATTCGAGGCTAAAACTTGCTGTACAATTTCATTAAAAAAAATCGAAACCGTATGAAATGTAAAGTAGTATGGTACATTAAGATGTTTAATTATGGATCGTCCATATAAAAAATTACATTTAATTTATCGTTCTGTTTGCAACAAAGCCAAATTTACTGTATATTATAGAATTTAATGCTTTGCAAACATCACGGGGTCCAGAGAAAAAAAAAACGGTTTCAAATTATTGACAATATGGATGAAACCACCAATTCAAAAAATGTTGCAATATGGTTTAATTTTGATTTTTCTTGTAGGAGTCTGCCAACTCTTCTAGATTACAAGTACAAGTGTTATATTTTTAATTGGGAGTATTGAAAGTAAGGTTGATGACTAAAATGATGAGAGAAACTGTAGCGAGTTCTTTCTAACAGTAGAATATTTCATGAATGTCATCATTAAAACTTCTTCTTTAAGCTTAGATATCTATCATATGTCTTGGAATATCGTTTTAAGTATGAAGTAGCTTCGAATTATGGTGAATTTATTACCCGAGATACTAAGTCGTGCATATACGAAATAGTCTATGAAATCAAGGATGATGTTTTAGTTAACGATGATTGCAATTACTTGTCGACACTAAGCGATCACAGAATATAATAAATGAAGCTGGTTCCATTTATAAGACAAAATTTATCAAGAAGTATTAGGAAGTCACAACTACAATATAATTTTTTCAGAAATTATGTAACAAGATCCGAATTTGATTCTCCGTTTGATTACGTACCGAAACGTACTAAACCATTTATCCGTTGGAAGACAACAGGTGTATTTTTTGTAATTGGGGCGTTTCTAGCATATAACGAGACTCTTTTTGACTATTATGCTTCCTTTACTGATACGCAAAATGTAGATGAATTAACGCCGTTGAGATTGGAGTATGAATTAAAACACATGCCTATATATGAAAGATTGGCACATCCAAGGAAGAACGAAAATTGGATCAAATTAGAATCCTGGGAGAATTTGGACAGAAATGTTTTAGATAACCAGAATGTTATTACTAAAACCAAGAAACAAAAAGAATATAGTAAGCCGTCACTTCCTACAAAGACATTAGCTCAGCCAGGAGGGATATGTATCAGGCCTGTCATTTTTTACAATCTCGACACAGGAGAAGGAGTTACTATTGTCCACGCTGGTTATAGGCTATGTGGATATCCGTTCATTGTTCATGGTGGAATTCTTGCCACTCTTTTGAATGAAACTTTTAAAAGAAATGCATCATTGAGCAATTTCACTACCTCCAATTTGAAGGATGATTTCAAGGTTGAAAACTTATCAATATCATATAAGTATCCATCGTTTGCTAATCAATTTTTGATTATTAAAACTAGAAGAAAAGAAAGTATTGGCAATGATGACAATAAAACCATAACGTTGGAAAGTGTAATTGAATCACAGAAAGGTCAGGTTTGTGTGAAGGGTGAGGCCGTATTACACGATACAGGCCGGGCAACAAATATTATGAATCAAGAACAGGCGAAAAATAAAAAATGGTTCCTGTTATAAGTCGATTACTATCCGTGATCCTAATTAAAATTTAAATATTATTGTATATAATGACGAGCTAAGTTTCTATATGCCCTTTAACAGACCCCCATTCACGTCTAAATTTAAGAAATTTAACTTATGCCATTTTATCTGGACACTTTGTAATTCAATTCGATGCAAACTTGACTGGCTTTTTATCGCGCGAGCTTGCAGATTTGAGATCTTCGAGCTACTTTATCGAAATAAATTTTTATCGATCAAATTTCAATCATAAACAATCAAATATAGTGTACATATGATGGAAACTGAATCTAAAGCTGATACTGCTTCTTTGGCAAATAAATTTGAAGTTGTAGATATCAATGACTACGAAGCTGAATCGTCAGAACCTATTGTTCCTCATGAGAGGCAAATTGTCGACGATGTTATAGCAATTTGGAAACAAGATCCTTCTACAGAAACCTTGGGTATAGGTAAATTACATGCGATGGTAAAAGGGCGTCATCCGAATTGGTCTGTGTCTGAAAAACGAGTCAAAACGTTGTTGAAAAATTTTGGTTTGTTGACTAATAATGCCAATCAACAATTTACGTACGCTAACGAGATTAAATCACTAAACACACCTGATATTGACCTCCCAGAGAAAGTACACATTGTAATGACGGCCAAGAGAGGTAAAGGGTTGTATGCAAAAAATAAGATTTCGAAAGGTGATTTAATATGGGAAGAATCTCAGCTATTTTATATTGCGCCATTGGCAAATGTAAACCTCATCAAAGGTGGCAAGGCTTGTTCTTATTGCGGAAAATTGCTTACACAATCAAGCAGTAATGCTGGTATATCTGTCTTGAAGGGATTAGATTGTAATGTTTGTTCTGAGATTTGGTGTTCTCAAACTTGTAAAAAGATTGATTCTCAGTTGCATGGGATGTTAAAACATAATTTATACAACCCAAATTCAAGTGGAGGTTCGAAGAAATTGATCAATGCAAATGCATATTTAGAGTTGCAAGATTATTGTTTAAAAGAACAATGGAATGCATTGTACGCCATTACAATTATTTATGCTAATATCATTACTGATAAGTCTGGCATAAAAGGAAAACAATTTAGAGCGATGGCAAGAGTATCACAAGATGTTAGGTATAAGGCTTTGAATTCATCAGCTGGTGCGTTTGACAATTTACAAGGTGGTGCCTTGTTTGTTGGAGAACAACAAGAAAAGTTATGGAAAGATGGTTATAATAGATTTAAAAATGTCTTTCCTAAATCAGTAGATAATGGAGATATTTCCTATCAAGAATTTATGTACATGATGGGTACGTACAACATCAATAATTTGGATTCTTGTATCTATCTTACTCAGTCGCATTTGAACCACAATTGTGATCCAAATACTAATGTTGAGACCTCGACTACGGTAAGAACCAATGGACTCAAGGTATTTGCAGCAAGAGATATAAGAGCTGGCGAAGAATTAACTACCACATATGTGAATCCAGCGTATACTGTCCAACAGAGACAAAGAGAATTGCGAGTTAATTGGGGGTTCATGTGTGGATGTCAGAAATGTAAGGAAGACTTAAAATGCCAGCAACGAAGAAAATCAAGTTCTGCACCGGCTGCTAAGGATGATAAAGGAATTAGAGAAATGTTGATGGATACGAAAAAGGAAATTGGTGACCAAGAAATTGAGTTAGAAATTCCTAGTAGTTACGATGGCGAAAGAAGAAAATCTGTTAGATTTGATGAAAAGGTTATAGCTGTCAGCGAATAGTCTAATACTTTATGCTAAGTATGACATATTCAAACATTTTGGACATTTTTGGTTGTCGTATATCGTAAATAATTTCTATATCACATAAAATGACACAATTAAAATTGAGCGAAAGTCTCATAATCTAAGAAAGGAACCAATCTAAACATGTCTAAGGAAACACTTATTAAGAGCGCCAAAAAGCAACTTCGAACTTCACTAAAGAAGAAGCTAATTGAAATATCAGCCGATTCGATTAATCTGCAATCAATTGGTATATCAAATTCATTAATCCAAGTTCCACAGTTTAAGAATGCTAAAAAGATAGCGCTTTACATGAATATGCCGAACCTGGAAGCCCAAACTATGGACATAATAAAGCATTGCTTTGATGTTAAAAAAGCCTTATATTTGCCGAAATGTAATGTTGTGCCATTAGAGGGGAGGAAACGTAATTACTTATCCATGCTTGAAGTTTCAAGTTATGAAAATGTCTTACAATTAGAACCACAAGGCAAATATAATTTGCTTGAACCAATTTGTGGTAATGATATAATGGATACTGGCGATCTTGACGTGATTATAGTTCCAGGGGTAGCATTCACGAAGCTGAAAAAAAGACTTGGCCATGGAGCTGGTTTTTACGATGAGTTTTTAAATGTATACCATAAAAAGTTTAATAGAAGTCCTTATTTAATAGGAATTGGGTTAGAAGAACAATTAGTCGATGAAATACCTAAGGAAGAACACGACTGGAATATGAATTGTTTGGTGATAGGTAATACTGGAGTCATCCGTTGAATTAAAGAAGACGAAACAAACGTTACGATGTATTCGAAATTAAACGTTAAATAGATAAATATTAATTAAGATGCAATAAATAAACAATCATAAAGTAATTATGATACACGAGAACCATAATAAGCGTATTTGTTTACACATATAGTACTCAGTTATTAACTAGGATTCCTATAAGACACTTTTCTAGCATTCTATCAGCGTTAACCCAACTGTGGTATTTATTAAATAGTACAGTACCATCTCTCCCAGCACATTTCATGATTTCATTAACACCTCCCGGATGAAAGTCTATGTAAGGAGTAATATTGAACACCTTCCCATTGATGCAAGTCCAACAATCTTCCTTAGTTTTATGCATTTTTAACTGATCTTCAGTCACCTTAACATATTGTGGCGGTGGTGTTTGTTGTGGTACACCCCTTAATATATGAAATGGTGTAGTGGAATTTAGATGAGCCCAATCTAGTGGGGAATGACCTGGCTTTAATGCTACTTTCTGTCTTTGGGTTCCACCACCTGACAGATTACCCGAAACCCTTTGAGCCGAATTTGGCGGTGGAAATAACGAATTAGCGGATGGTTTACTATTCGGTATACGACTGTTATTCATTTTATTACACTATTATGTCATGGGTTGTACACTTTTTATTAAACTGGTAATATTTTATCTTATTTAGTGAAATTGAGATGTTATCGAAAAAAAGTCTCGAATATTTAAGGTCTATAAAAACAGCTATGTAAATCTGCGGTAACTATTTATCACCCTTAATTTGTCCTCTATCAACCCTCTCATAATAAAGCATATAAACACTCGAATTTTCCCATAGAACAGTTGATCTTGAAACTTCGGAAATTTCGGAATCACTAATCCTCCAAAAAGGATGCTTAATCAACGATGGAATCTTTCTCATCTTGACCTTTTTTGATTGTTCGTTGTCCTCGGGAATCATCTTTTGAGGTCCTCCTCCAAAAGAAGAGAAATAATCCACTTCTGGGCCATCAACTAATAGCTCAGCAGGAGTATTCAAACCAGAATGAATAATCTCTTGGATATTAGCATTCGCTGGATCAGCCTGGAAGACTGATGGTCTACGTCCCATCATCGTTGAAAGTTTACGACGAAGACCAGAACTAGAGTCTTCATATTCTTCTTCATTGATGTTCCTTAAGTTAGGTACTTCATCGTAAGTGTTTGAACCGGTTTTGCTAGTTGGATCAGCATTATCGGATGAGGAGGAAGCGACCGAGCCACGTCTATTATTGTTAAAAGAAAAAGAAAACTTCTTTTTTCTAGTAACGGTTTCACTAGAACTATCGTCTTTATTATGTGATGATGCGTTACGTTCCTCATCCCTGAATGTAGGATCAAGTACAGATATTCCTGTGACATCACATGTAATATCACCTGTAATATCATCCAATATTTCCGGTGATAACTTAAAGATCACGCCCTCTTTATCTTTGACATACAATGGCTTTCTTTTATAACATTCATAATGTCCCTGACTATGAGATCCTTGATGCTTAATAAGAGCACGCAATTTATATTTATAAATGTCATTGTCATTGAATTTGAAGCTTCTAAAATGTTTCCTCAATTTATCTGTTTGGTCTTCAGTGATAGGGGCATTATTCAAAGTTTCTGGAGTTCTCAATGTAGTTGAGCTGGATGCAGCATCAAATTGTTTGTCATTTGTACTACCTCTGATGGTAGGTGTTGTATGCGAAGTTTCCGTTGAAGTTAAAGATGAGCTATCCGAATCGTCATCACCATCATCAAATTCATTATCGGAAGTTGTATTATCACCATTGTCTGTTGTAGAAATTTCTTCATTTTCTTCATCTTCATTACCGTTTTCATCAATATCTTCCCTTTGATGTTCTTCATCTTCCATATCATCAATGTCGTTTGTTAAAATATTTGAGCTAAAGTTAGCATCTTCTGATATTGATTCTTCATTGGCTGCGCCTTGGAATTGTTTTAACTCTTCGTGATACTCCTTACCAATCGACAAAGTCAACTGATCTTTAAATGAAACACGACACGAATTTCTGGTCACGTCAACACCATTAAAACTAGACCTAGATAAATGAATACCAAAAATCTTTGGGGGCTTTAAAATCTGCTGCCTTCTAAATACAGTTGAAGTGACGTTTGCGATATCTAAACCATATTTGTTATATGATTTAATATATTCTTCTAATTCGGGTGAAAGGTCGTCATTTATGCACAATTTCTCATCATTGTTCAAATCAAACAATGTATTAAGAATCGTTACTTCGTCTTCACTGTTATTTGATTTTCCAATTTCCTTTAAGTGATTCTCATTTTCCGTAATTTTCATTAAGCGACATTTCAAACACTGATAGCCTTCAATAGATTCTGATTCATTCTCATCTATAATAGTTTCTAATTCAGTTGACGACTTCTCTGGAGCATTCAAAGTCAACATTAAAAATGGGGAAAAATTTGGTTTCGAAACAAAAGAACAAGAGAGACACTTCATTTGAGACAATATTAACCCACTAAATGGGAACTCTGGCAATTGAATCGCGTCCAAATCATTTATTAAATTTGGATTGTTCAAAAGTTCTTTTCTCAACTGCTTTAATTTCTTGAGGATCTTGACGTTTTCATTCTCTAACGTCTCGTTAATCAACTGGGTCAATTCCTGGGCATCATGCTGCGATTTGGATATCTTCGCATTAAAAATCTTTTCTAATGCATGAAGAAATGTCCAAACTGAAATGGTTCTTGATGACATCCTCGTTTCCTGCAAGCTCTTCATCATTTTGCTTAACGCATAATGAAGCGGAATTTCAAATTTGGAATTATTTGTCTTAAACTTGGAACTTCCACTTGACTCATCCTGAGTATTAATATGGAGTTCTGACTTAATCCCATTATCTTCCATAAACTTCTTGAGTTGCTTAAAAGCGGTAATGAATTCATTTAAGTACTCGGTAAGTTTCGGTAACGCCAGGTACGCCTGTAACGACGAGTTGGCAAAGCAATCATTTCTTAGATTGATCAATCCAGTCGTATACTTATCCGGTCTCTTGCTAAACATTTGTTGTTTTTGATCCGGTAAAAATGGAATGCTAATAGATGGTAATAAAATATAAAAACTTAGACCAACTAAAATTCCACTAATGATCAAATTTCTTTGTTGCTCTGATGTCCTGGAAAATAAGAAGTTTCTCACAAAATCAGTATTTCTATTTGCCACTTGCGTTGGTGCACCTACTATATCTCTATTCACTATTAAACAACGTAATTGCTCTAATAAAGACATAGAATTCAAAAAGTATTCAAGTTCATTTAATTAATATCGACTTTTTTATGTCGCTTTCCGAATTCCCCCGCAAAGTTCTTTAAGCACAAAAGCCACGCCTCCAAGTTCTCTAATGGCAAACAAATATCTATTCGGAGTGAAACAACGTTAATCCATGCGTTGATCTTATGCTTGTTCTCTACGCCCAGACAATATCGAATATTTGCAATTTTAAAGCAATTATTGGTATCTTGTAACATTGGGCTCTTTATATAAATCGTGCTACTTGACTATATTGTACTCTACGGAAGATATTGAAACGCAAATTACCGACAAATAACTATATTTGGAGCGTACACAACGTAGTTTCGTCTGTAGGATAGAGTCTTGACATTAGTAGTTAAAATGGTCAAGATTTGCAAGAATATTACCCGAACGAGTTTGACGTAGTACACTATATTCCTCTATGAAACGAAACCTATATTATACATAGTAATAATATTGCACCGAATGTATCACTATACACCTTAGACCCACAATTAGTACCTACATCATGCCATTACCCTAGAACATGATATTACCAACATCTTGTTGCAGTATAGTGTTATTGCACCAAAAAGAAAGATAATACGTGCAAGTACCGGAGTTCGACGTGCTCTAAAGCTGATTTGAATTGTTCACTATCTTTTCCAATAGATAAGGACTCGACACATCAAATACGATGAAGTTTTCACATTCATTACAGTTCAACGCTGTTCCGGAATGGTCTTCAAAGTATATAGCGTATACAACTTTAAAGAAGTTAATTTACTCACTTCAGAGGGATAGTTTAAAGGCGGGAGGAGGCGATTTAGAGTCGGCCCATCTTATTACCAACGAAAGTCGAGCAGATCAAGACCCTTCTACTGTATTTTTGGCTGCTCTTGATGCCGAATTGACAAAGGTGGATGATTTTTATCAGGTCCAAGAGTCATATATTTTCAAGGGTATTGAGGAATTAATCGTTGATATCGAGAATTTCGAAGCGGAACTTGACGGGGTCAATTTTAGCAAGCCTGCTGACTTTGGAAGATTTTCGTTAAATAGAAAAAAGCTGAGTGGCAGTGCAAGTGGGGGTGTTGCTCCGTCGGACACCTCTTTTGAACATTACCAGACTGAAACTGATCGAGAAATGCAGGAAGAGGATGAAAATGACGATGAGGACTCAGGAGAAGAAAGAGGACGTCCGAAGAATAGACCGTTAGAGCATACAAAGTCTATTGACCATTATTTAAAATCGCCGAAGACCCCTGATGTTTGGAATAATTTGAACAACTATACTTCCACTTTACCACCCCAGTTGCTCATCCTTTCTGAAAATCGGGTCATTTTAAGGAAAAGAATTATTGGATTATTTACAACTTTATCCGAATTGAAGTCTTATATAGAATTAAATAACACTGGGTTTAAGAAGGCTTTAAAGAAGTTTGACAAATCCTTAAATACCAATTTAAAGGACGGTTATTTGAATGATTTGCCTCAAAGAACATACATATTTCAAGACACTACTATTACAAAAGTTGAAGATAATATTAATTCGTTAATTAAATTATATGCTTTGATATGTAATCATGGAAATGATTTGGAAGCTGCCAAATCGGAATTATCGATTCATTTGAGGGAGCATGTCATTTGGGAAAGAAATACAATCTGGAGAGATATGATCGGTTTAGAAAGAAAGACTTATGCAGCAAACTCTAAAGTATCAAATCCTGAAAATACTAACAGTGAGAAGACTACTGGCAATATATCATCCAGTTTTAATATTTCGTTCAAGAATCCAACAGTCGCAAAACTGATAGTGATTATATCAATAACCTTAGCATTATTGAATTTTTCTCCATTCGATGATCTTCAACAGAAGAATTGTTTTGCATTATTAATATGTGCTTCCTTACTCTGGGCCACTGAAACTATTCCATTATTCGTAACATCGCTTTTAATACCTATTTTAATTGTGGTATTACAAGTCTTGAAAAATGATGATGGTTCATTAATGGATGCAGTATCTTCGTCGAAATTTATTTTGTCAACAATGTGGAACTCGGTGATCTTGTTATTATTGGGTGGTTTTACTTTAGCAGCAGCCTTATCGAAGTATAATATCGCCAAAGTCATTTCTACCTGGATTTTATCAAAGGCAGGAACGAACCCTTCTGTTGTTTTATTGACAATAATGGGTGTAGCATTATTTGCATCCATGTGGGTATCTAATGTTGCAGCTCCTGTTTTATGTTTCTCGTTAATTCAACCTATTTTGCGTACATTACCTAAAGGATCTCAATTCATAAATGCATTGATTTTGGGAATTGCATTGGCTTCAAATATTGGTGGTATGGCTTCTCCTATCGCTTCTCCCCAGAATATGATTGCCATTGGCTCTATGGAGCCACAACCATCTTGGGGGGAATGGTTTGTTATTGCATTGCCAGTTTGTATCCTTTCACTTTTCGCTGTGTGGGTATTTTTGTTGCTCACATTTAATTGTAATTCAAAGAACACCCAATTGGTTAGCATCAGAACTATCGATGACAAATTTACTGGAATCCAATGGTACATCATAGGTGTTACAATGTTTACTATATTTTTATGGTGCATTGCATCAAGGTTAGAAGGCATATTCGGTGAGATGGGAATAATAGCATTAATTCCATTACTTTTGTTCTTTGCACCAGGATTATTAACAACCGAAGATTTCAATAATTACCCGTGGAACATAGTTATATTAGCTATGGGTGGTACTGCGTTAGGTAAAGCTGTTGCATCTTCAGGGCTATTATCGACCATAGCGGTGACAATAAAACACCAAGTCGAAGACTTTTCATTATTTGGTGTAACGCTAACCTTCGGTCTTTTGATCTTAATCATGGCCACTTTTATTTCTCATACAGTTGCTGCATTGATTATAATTCCTTTAGTTTCAGAAATAGGTAATGACTTACCAGAGCCACATCCAAGACTATTAATCATGGCAAGTGTATTATTATGTTCAGCAGCCATGGGTTTACCGACATCGGGATTTCCTAGTGTTACTGCCATTTGTATGACTGATGAATTTGGAAAACCATACTTGACTGTTGGTACATTCATCTCAAGAGGTGTTCCAACTTCAATAATTGTTTATTTTATTACTGTTACCATTGGTTATGCAATCATGAGATTAATTAATTTCTAGATGTTTGTATTTGTTGGTTTATAATAAATACTCCTGAATCAACTATTTTTATCTCGAAGTCAATTGGTGGCTTATGTTACTGGATGTTATTCTTGCACAAGCTTTGCATAATCACGTTAGATATATTGTGGACATATTGCGATATATAAAATTATTTAGTATTAATTATTAGATATTAGTGTTATTCAGTTAGAATATAAGATGATAATCGTTCACATTAAAATTATTAAACAAAAATTAAATCGAACTGAATCCGTAAGCTTGTAAACAAATGCTATACCAGCCTTGAGCACGCTCAAACCCGTTCCTCTTCCATTGGACGATCAAATGTTTGACCTACATTATCCTCGACCTCAGGCCTATCCGAATTAGAAAGTGGAACTGCAGTATCACCACTGTGTCTTGGTGTTTCCTCTACTGGCTTTTCGTGTCTTGAGTTTCTACGTAAATTCAAGTGCATTACTTTATGGAAGAAATCTTCGTCCACTCCCGATGCGTTAATCCAAGTTAATATTATAGGCACAAAGGAAAAAGTTATCAAATCAAGAATACCGTAGAATACCGCTTCGGAATCTGGCTGAATACGATTACCACCTTCACTGAGACCCCAACATATTGGATACAAGATCCATACTAACAACTGGAATGCGATGAAAATAATTGCAGCTTTGTTTGTATGAACTGATTTTGCTGCAGAAAACATTGAAACCAATATCAACGACATTGCAAACAATTGCGCAGATACTGCAAATGTGAAATAACCCCATCTATAGCTCGAAGGGATTAAAATACCAATCAATAAGCCCAAGACATAAATCTCAGTAGCGAACGTCTTGACGATCAAGCCCGAAAGCAATGAGAGTATTCCAGTAACAGTTTCACCACCATCTGCAAGATTGGTAGATTCCAACGTATGAGTAGCTACTTCTATAGCAAACAAAACGAAAGGCCATGCCAAGAACCATCCAATGTACTTGACATAGAAAACTTGTCTCACACCTAGTAACCGATTTGTCAGAACATGATTAAATTCAACTCTTGTCGAAGTCCAACCCAAGTTTGCAGCATATGTAAAGTAGCAGTACGCCATTATTGCGTTAGTAAACAAAGGCACAATGAATAATATCTTCTTAAGTCTGTGTGTTCTGGAACTAGTAAAACTGAAGACGAACGCATGAACCACGGCCAAAGTTGCAAAAATTGAAAAGACTGCCCATAACCAACTGGAACCATGGTTAGTCAAGTGAATATCAGTGTTTAAGCCCGGTCTATTAACCGATACAGCTTCATTACCACCACGAGGTTGTAAATTATCGATTAAATCCATCTTGCAAATGTTAGAAACCAATAATCATATAAAAATGTATTTATCCAGAATGCCGATAAACTTATTATTTATATTTGCTGGAATCTTAAGCAATACGAAGCATATTGATACTGATCAAGCGGAATATCAGGTCATGAAAACATATAAGGTTATCGGAAAATTAATAAGCACTTCCTGGTATGGTAACATAGCAGTCCTATGAGGATAATATGAAGTAGGTTCAAGCAGCATCATGATTCGTGATCTAGATTACTACTTCCGTAAACACCGGACTGATTTTTATTTAAGGTTGGTCTGGCCGGATTTTTAAGCTTTTACAGTGGCTTTGAAGCGTTAATGTGCCAATAGTATGATTAAACGACGTTTTCATGTATATTCGTGTATAAATAAATAAAATAGAGTAGCAATTTCCTAACCAGAGAAAGGCTAAACCATCCTATACTACAGCAAACAAATTCAAGTATCTATCCGATGGCAACCGGCTGACCCTCTTTCATTTTTGCCATGGTAGCTTTATCCAAATCTCCCGATGCACTACAAATAGTGCATTTTAGCCTCTTTGAGTAGTAGAATGGTAACACTGGAATAAAAAATAATGTCACGCAGTTGATGGTTCTAATAGCATTTGCCGACTGATTATGGCAATTTCCACAGTAGCAACTAATATTACCGACATCCTTTAACGGCTTGTTGAATTCTTTGACTAGAGTTTGCTGTTAGTATCCTAAAGCTGCAATTTCAAACCAAATTCGATGATTTCAATCTCACTGTAAACATACAACCAATAAGAAAGAAGCAGAAATCCATTGTAACTAATTTTTAGTGTTTTACGCTTCTAATTGACAAGAAAGACCGAGTTACTTTACTTGAAAAACTGCCTAATCCTTGGGTTTCATGACCCTTTTGTAGACGGTATATAACCCGTAAAATAATTATGGCCAATTTCACTTAACCTGCGAAATTTGGTTATCTTAGATTGCGGTGAAAAATCTACTATATTAACAATAGACTGGAATTAAGAGGAATACGCCACTTTGATTTGCCATAGTAAAGACATTGACCGAGCTCTTCTTATTACAATGTCAGAAAAACAAAATAAAGTACAAGCCAAATCTTTTGGTCAAACAATTGCAACGTTAGCACTGTCGAAGCAATTCTATTGGTTTGTGGGACATGTTTTGGAGATTATTTTCTTTATCTTGAACATGGTCAGCTCATTTTTCAGCCGGTCGGCCAAATATTACAACTGTGCATTAGTTGCGGTATTATTTACATATGGGATCGTTATTAAGCAAATTCACTTCAAAAATAGTGGTATTTTTGGAATTGGTAAGGTGGCCCGTGATCGGGAGTTGAGGGCCAGGTTGGTGAGAGATGACAATGTTCAATACTTTTTACTTGCGTTAGTTTTCCTTTTGAGCAGTGGAACGATTGGTGGAGTTGCCGGAGGATTGTATTCTTTCACGATCTTTTCTATTTTCCATGTGTTGACGTACTTCCAGACTAATTTGCTCGGATCTATGCCTCTTAACAAGTTGCAACAACAGAACTGGAATGCGAAAATCAACCACTTCACTTCGACATACAATCAACAAGCATTATTAATGGCTGCTAATGCTGAGTTCTTGTTACTCAGTGGGTTCCTTTTTACTATTCCACTTATGTTTGTTCAGATCTTTAGGATTCCACTTTTCGTTGTGGTGAATACTTCGGTATTCGCTGCGGTCGTTGTATTCTTGAAATTGAGATACATTTCGAACAGATACACGCAAGAGATTGTAAGCCAATGGGATATGAAGATCAATCAGGTTCTTTTAAGTGGTAAATTGCCTTCTTCATTAAGCGAGTACTACAACATAAGGTTGAAGGGATTGATTCAAAAGTTGACTGATCCAATTCAATTGCCAGCCGTTGCCTCAGTCAAGAAATCCAATTAGAAATGTACAATAATAGCATCCCTTACTGTATTTCGTATATTCCATCGCCTCAATAATTTTGTAAACTTAATTTATAACGTAAATAATTGCTTGAGCTTATTGTAGTTTAGGTGTCTGCTTAGAATACCCCTCCTATCCAAAACCTTGCAAGATGATATATATGTTACCATTCTTGGCCAGTTTTACCACATATAATTAATGATATTCAACACTAAATTGCATAATTTTGCAGCAAATGTGCAAATATGTACAGAATACCTTAAATTCTGTAATAATCACAAAAAATCATTTAAAACTATAAAGGGATCCAAGCAACTTACAAGATCTAGAGACTCTTTATCAATTGACTTAGTAATTTGATTCTTAGAGCCAAAATTCATCATTTTTCCAATATGTCTGTAAAATTGGCAATCTTACTATGAACGCTCGTTCACTTTTTTTTCGAGAAATTTAGAGAATAATGTGAATCATTTGCTACTGTTGATTCCCTAGGATTTACAACATCGAATAGAAATTGCTCATATAATTGAAATAAGCTTAACAAGCATATTTGTACAAAATGGCGTCACAGAGTATGAAAAAATTAGCAGCTGCTAACACTGAAATACTTAAGCAAATCCATCTACTTGCCGTGATAATAAATCTAATTGTAATTATGGTACTATTAGTGTTCAATAGACCAAAGTCACTTATCCCGTACCTGTTATTTTCGTGTCCTGCTTTCTTTTGCCAATTTATCATAGAACAATCAGCAAGACCAGTATATGATGTAGATAGAATGTCGGGACAAAGAAAATTATTGAAAGCTGGTGAAGATGTTAAACATGAAGGATTATACGAGTACATGTTTGATACAATGTACATTACATGGATTATTGATATATTGATGATTGTTTTAGGTACCAATAAAGTGTGGTGGTTATACAGCATTATTCCTGGCTTTGCCATTTTCAAAGTTGTCGGTCTAGTTAAAGGTTTGAAAGGCAACAAACCCGAAACAAAGCCAGAAGAACCAGAGGCTCCTCAAAAGAGTAAGAGACAGGCTAAAAGAGAAGCCAACAAGAACAAGGTTGTTAGAAATGTTCGTTAATTTTCGAATGTATAGGTTTTATTTGATCTCATTAATAGCTGTAATAAACCACTAGCTATATATCTATTCATGTAGCTGTATCGACAACAATTCAAATTGCTTCTAAAGGCTGTATATTATAGCTTTCTCGTAGTTATCGTTTATCATATATTTATTAGGACACAGGCTATCAAGCCTATAAAATGCGAGGTAATCATAAAAGTGAAAAAAAATGAAACCACATTCAAGAGATAATTATAGATCTAATGTATAAAAGCTCTATAAATACTGTATTTAAACAATATAGAAGTTTAAATCGTGTCATGTCTACGAGTATTAAAAGACAAATATGCCCATCTGAGGTCGATGGCCCAATCGAACGTGTAATGATAACTAAGATTGTTGAAAACTTGAAGCCATCTTTATTGAAGGTTTATAATGATTCAGCTAAACATTCCCACCACGCAGGTGTAAAGGACGCAGTGAATAAAACAGAATCTCATTTCACGATGGAGATTGTAAGTGATGAATTTATTGGTAAGTCCATGCCGTCCAGACATAGAATTGTGTACCAGCTTTTGGATGATGAATTCAAAAATAAGGGCCTTCATGCATTAACGATGAAAACTAAGACCGCTGAAGAAATTAATAGACAAGCAAATAAATAATACCAAGAGAATAATATAAATTATATAATAAACATTGTATATTAATATCACATCAACATAAAAACTACTTTATACACTATACACTATACTTGGGCTGTTGTAGGAACTTCATTTTCAAATCCATTCATTTCTTCCTTTTCATCGAAATTATTCGATTCTTGGACAGATGCATTCTTGGCTACTAATTCGACAATTCTTCTTATTACTGGTAAACTTAACCATGCTGGTACGTATGCTTCGACTCTTGAAAATGGTCTTAAATTTACTGATCTAAATGGATCGTTGAAATGTCCATCAGTTGACACTAATTCAAACAAATCATCATTGTTTGTACCATCATTAGCTTTAACCCTATCTGCAACCGCTTGCAAAACATTTGGCGCTATTGGTGTTTCATAATCGGCGACATAGTATTGTGAGATCAATTTTTGAATTTGAATTGGTTTCAAGGCGTAACAAATTTCATAAATAATTTCAATATCATCAGGGGTATTTTTACGTAATTGCAATAACTTTGCTGCCTGTAACAAATGATTTAAATATCCAGAGCCTTCTTGGATTTCATGACCCTTGCACCATTCTTCTAATCTCGTCACATTGTAATTTAATTGCAAACCTCTCTTCCACGACAAGAAATTACGTCTCATGATTAAATCGTTGAAACATAAGGCATCAACGAACCTTAATAATTCGATTATTACTTCATTCATAACTTCATATTCAATGAAATATGACTTCATAGACCAGTATACTGAATTAAAAAAGCTCAATATATCATCCATCTTATATTGCACACCTGGAGAAAAGACCTTGGCCAAAAATGGCGAATTCTCTGGTGCCATAAATCCTGGTAAAGATTGAGACAAAACTACCGCAGAGACAGCTTTCTTCTCTAAATCCTTTTCCATTTTTTTCATCCACATATTGTAAATATTATATGAAAGGGATTCAAAGTCTTCCTTCACGACTGCAACTAATTTCAAGTATTCGTCGAATTCTTCCTCGCTCATCTCGTGAGATAATGTGTCATTTGCAATAATGGTCTGTTGAGCATACGAAACAAATGAATATAATTCATGTGTGTTTGATAACCAAAAGGCCCCATTTGAAATGACTTCATCATCCTTTAATGTGGATACAATCTGTTGAATGGCTGCCAAAACTTCACCTAAAAACTCTTCACTTTCCTTGGTTAAGCCTAGTCTCCACATATCAGATAATATAATAATTATAATTCTTGCAGGGAATAACACTTCTTTTCTGGTCAAGTCAGCTGCAACACCGGCAGGTGGAATTTTCAAACCCTTTAACAATCCTTCAACGATTTCCTTATGCAACTGCCTTGAGTCTCTTAATAATCTGAACAATTCATCATTGATATCATCCACATTGGCGTCCTCATCATTTGAAACAGCAATTACTGATACTGGTCTGTTGCCATTTTGATCTAATGATGCTGGTGAGTTCCAAGCTAAAGCGCTACTATGGCGCTTGTTACTGACATTTCTCGATTTTGGATTGGAAATAACACCTTTCTGTTGTTGCGATTGCAAACTTGCAATTTCAGATTTCAACTGCTCAATATGAGATTTCAAGTCAACTTCAATTGTATCACGCTTAACAAGAGCATCCTTAGCTTGATTCAATTCTTCGATATTACGATGCACTTCTTGTCTTAAATCTGCTTGCTCCTTAGTTAATTGTTCTATCTTCTGTTCAGCTGAAGAATATTCAGACTTAATGGATTCTAATTCCTTATTCAAGCTTTCGATTTCTTGTTGATGTCCTACATTTTGAGAGTCATACTTTTCATTAAATTCAAGTTCTCTAGATTTCAAGGTTTCATGCACGTTACTTGATTGATCTAACAAGACCTTCAAGCCTGCAATTTCGCTGACTAACTTCTTATTATCTTGAATTTTGGAAGTTAACGACTGAGTTAATTCAATAACCTTGTTTTCTAATTTGTAAGAAACCTCTTTCAAGTGATTGACTGATTTAGCATTAACCTTCAAATCCTTCAATTCACCAATGGCCAACTTCCTTCTGAAACAGGATTGAAGTAAGACAACTGCCTTCATAGACTTCTTATAATCACGTCTAGCAGTATGACCTCTCCAAGCATTCTGTAAGGTGATAGCTGATTTTTCCGACCTTGCACGGGTAAAGTTTCTTCTTCCTTGCAAACCTCTAATGGATTTCTGTAAGACGACAATAGACGCAAGGGTATCTTTTAATTGCTTTCTAGCCATGAATCCCCTAATAGCAGTTTGTATATTCGTCGCAGCCTTATCTTCAGTTTCCTTTCTGATTTGGGTTCTCTTTGTATGTCCACGAACTAAAGCTTGCAAACTAATATGTGACTGTCTAATATTTGAATAGTTGTTTTGGTGATAGCGCCTTCTTAAGTTCTTTTGGATCATAACAGCCGATTGGAATAACTTATCAGACCTCAATTTTTCGAAATGTGCCAACATACCAGCTTTGAAGAAAATTTTAGTATTACCTAATTGGTATTTACTCTTATCTTCGATATTTGTATCCAAAATCTTATTACACAAGTCACTAACAGATTCCTGTGTTGTCTCACCACTCATAACTTCCATCCACAAACTCGAAGGAACTAATATATGATATCTGTCAGCGAATTCGACATATGGCCACCTTGAAGGGAATCCAGCACATGAAATTCTAATAGTTTCTAAAACACCACATGCCCGCAATTGAGATAAGACCATTAACGAGTCAAACTCCCAAGCTTTCTTTTCTTCATTAGGCTTAATACATCTGATATAATGAACATTTGTAGAATCAATAGTCTTCATCAATTCAATTAAAGAGTTTTTGAACATAGAACCCAATGTTGGCTTTTTGCTTGCAACTGATCTTACTCTAGAATTAGTTTCAGGCTTCGATGCTTCCAAAGCTTTTGCATTCTTATCTATAATTTCAAGAACAGATTGTAACATTTCATTAGTTGATTGTTTCATGACATCCAAATGGCCTTCACCAACGGTGTCTCTATTCTTTTCAATGAAACCATCAATATCGTAGCTAACATCAAGAGCATAATGACTGACTATGAATTTAGTTTGACCAAACCTTGGCTTCTTAAAAACCTTATTAGTTGGTTCCTTATCGAGGGTTTGATACATTTTTTCAATCCATGATTGATCGTTACCGGCAGGTAATCTCGATTCTTCATCTAATAATGATAAAATACCCAACTTATTTTCGATCAAATTAATGCATGGCTGATTGTCTGCAAAATCAATGAATGACCATTCAATTTCTTCTTTAACATACTCTTCTTGCTCAAGTTTGAAAACATGCTGATTAAATTCCTGCTGTAATTTTTCATTGGCATAATTAATACAGAACTGTTCAAAAGAATTCTTCTCAAAATGCTCAAACCCGTAGATATCTAAGACCCCAATAAATGATTTAATTTTTTCACCAACTTCAGGTGGACATAAATCAGTATTCACATAATTGACTAACCAATCAAACAATGCGGAATAGATATATTTGGCAAAGGAATCTCTAGCTACATTTGCTTGATTATGGTTTAAATTACTCACAATCTTCTCAGATCTTGTAGTAATCTGCTTTTTTACACACCATTTACTGAAGTTCATAGGATCAATACCTAATAATTCACACGCTTTAACCAAATTTGGTTCGTCTGATGATAAATGAGCATCGTTTCTAGTAGCACTAATTTCAATATTACCAATATGTAATAAGGCTGCCAAAATCTTATAAATTTCCATTTGTTTCTCTTTACCAACTCCAATCAAAGACAAGGCGTCTTTAGTAATGTTAAACTCTTCAGCATCATCTACCCCATCAATACGAGGAAAACCACCTTGATTAGTGTATTTATAGTCTTCAGCGCTAGTTAAACCTAAAGTCGCTTTATCGCCATCTTTCATACCGGCTAATATTTGATAAAAAATATGGTAATTCCTCTCACTCTTAGGTTGGAAGACTAACCTCGATCTTTCTAATAAATATGTCCTAATCCTAGCACCAATGATCGATGTTGTGTTGTCGAATAAAATTTCCAAATATTTACCGAATCTTGAAGAATTATCATTTCTAGTTGTTTTAGCATTACCGAATGCTTCCATAATAGGATTAGTAGCCAAAATTTGCTTTTCGACGTCAGACATGTCAGATTTATGTTCAGTTCCAATATTAGAAACTAATTCAGAATCTTCTTCGACAGAAGCGAAATATCTCATGATATACTTTGCACTAACAGTCTTCCCAGCACCTGATTCACCACTTACCACAATGGTTTGATTTTTACCGTCGATCTTCATACATCTATAAGCATCTTCAGCAATTGCAAACAAATGTGGATCTAACTCACCTCTTGTTTTACCGGCATACGCTTGAATAATATCTTGCGAATACAACTGGTCAACCCGTTGGAACGGGTTTGTCGCAATCAAAACTATCCCAGAGTAGGTGTAAATATTCAATTGCGAGTAACGAAGCTTGATGGCATGCAAAACGGCTGGTTCGTTCAAATAAGACAAACTGGTCAAATCTTCGGCCGCTTCCAAAATAGGTGGGTTTCGTAATGGTGGTAATTTGTCATTATCGTCATTTAAATCGTCCGTTTCGATTGTGAACGTCTGAGACTCATCAGTGTCTGAAACTAATTCCAATACATATTTATTATTATCCTGCTTCTTATTCGACGTAACTGAAGCTCCTATCCACCCAAGCTTTTCGTCTGGATACCAACAACGGGTACCAACATCATAGGACATAACCATTTTTCAAATGTTGCCTCAATATATTATGCTTTGAAATAAAAATACTCCGCTGATATAACAGAAACTAATCTGCACCTATAAGATGAATTCAACAGAATAAATCAGAATAAATCAACAAATTAAAAAAAAAATTTGTTAATACTCAAAAAAAAACACTCGTAACGATTCAAGGTAGAATGATTATTAAAATATTAAATAAATCCAAGTTTTAATCAGATATGAACGTGGTTGTATGTAATCGAATACGCCTGATGGATCTGAAGAGTGTTAATTTATAAATTAGTTTAATATGTTTTAAGAGTGTTTGGTCTTTTGAAGTCAATAATTGTCGTTGATTTGAACAACGAAACGCGTTCGGAATCAAATAGACTATATACAGGACGTAAATATAGTATAAGAATGTTGTCTAAAATATATAACTCATTATTCACAGAGACCTATCTAAAGCTTTGAATCCTTGAATAAAGGAGAGACTAAAGGCTCATAGACCTTGCCAAATAACTTATCTTCAGGCACGTATCTCGAAATAGTTCTCGTATCAACGTAGTTTTCGTTCAAACGGTCAATTGTAGGGGTTCCTAATAATCTCATATTCATGATCATTTCGTCCTTCAAGATCTGGATCGCCTTTACGACACCGTCATCACCGTATGTAGACATGGCATAGAGGAAAGGTCTACCAATACCCACACCCTTGGCACCGAGACAAATGGCCTTTAAGATATCCGAGGCTCTACGAACCCCACCGTCGGTGTATACCTCCAATTTGTTGTGAAGGTTACGTTTTCTCAAGATAGGCATTAACTCTGCTAACAATTCGATAGGAGGTTTGGAGTATTCCAATTGTCTGCCACCGTGGTTCGATAAGACGATACCGTCGACACCGTGTTCCACGGCCAATAACGAGTCCTCGACTGTTTGTACACCCTTCAAGATGATTGGCATCTTTGTGATTGACCTGAACCACTTGATATCCTTCCAGTTGAGGCCTGTGTCAATGAAAGACGAAATTGCCCTTGCAGCCCCCTGGGACCGGTCGGCGTCGTCACCTTCACCTTGAACATGACTCAAGTCCTCCACATTTTTCAGTCTCATATCCTTTTCCCTTCTACCTAATTGTGGTGCATCTACCGTAATAAATAAGCCCTTAATACCTCGTTTCTCGGCATGTTGGACGATGCCCTTACAAATCTCCCGGTCAGAATTAACGTATAATTGAAGCCACTGAGTTTGCTTGTCAGTGGCCTCATCTACAATCTCATCAAATGAACACGATGCTAAGGTAGGGATCATCTGAATGACATCCTGTTTGGCAGCCGATCTGGTAAGGACCTTTTCCCCATCCTTGTGACCAAGTTTACCCAACGCAGTGGCCGTGATGTAGAATGGAACCGAAGTCTTTGTACCAAGCATCGTGGTTGAAAGATCGATGTTGGTAACATCCACCATAACTCTAGGCTTGAAGAGAATACGCTGGTATGATAAATGATTATCTCTAAGGGTGATTTCGTCGTCACTTCCCGACGAATAGTATCCCCAGGCCACTTTTTCCATCGTGTGTCTGGCAACAAACTCAAAGTCATTCAAATTATAGATCTGTCCAAGATCTGGCTTTCTCTTGACCATTTGACGTCTGTTTAACTCTTCTTCTGTAGGGGGTTCATCGTCATCATCATCGTATTCGTCCTCTTCTTCCGCTTCATCTTCTTGTTGAACCACTTGCAGTACGGGAATCGGTGCCTTGTCATCCTGTTCGTCGTATTCAACGTCAAACTCATCCACAACCTGCAGGTCACCTGAAGTTGTGGCCGGTGTTGGGGGTGGAGCTTTAGCTCCACCCGCAGCCTTCGTCTGCTTCTTCGGAGGTGGCTTGCTCACCTCTCCCAAGTGGTGTTTAGGCGCCAAATACTTCGTCAAAGTGTCTGGCGGATGAATTGGGTCAAACGCCTTCGTAGCATTCTTACCAGCGTACTTCAAGATTACAGCAGACCCCCCAGGATGCTCGTCAACAAAATCACTAACATCGTACACCTTATTATGGATAATAACCCAGCAATCTTCCTTAGTATTGTGCTTCTGAACCTCTTCGTAGTCAATCATTTCTAGCGTCTTAACAGTCTCTAGTGCTTATTATTGCTTGTTTACTAAGGTGTTTCCGTCTTCTGGAAATTCCATTTCCCCAAGATTTGCAGGGAATTCAGGTTCCGTACTGCATACACCCAAATCTCATTGTTACAGGAAATTCCCTGGATTAATTCAGCTAATGAGAGGCCAAAGATTTATAATGGGGGAGTATTATACACGAGCAATAAGTTATACGCTGGCGTTATATCCCTGAGTTGTATATTATATAAACAGTAAGTTGTACGTCAAGAGTGATAGAACTGTATGATTATTTCTTGTAGTCAATTGTATTGAGAGTCTTGAATTCGTGGATGCGAATTATTGGATAAAGGGTGCGTAGAGATTATGGGGTAACGCTGTAGACGAGGATGTGAATACGTAGAAGATAGAAGACTAACTATAGAAGAGATGATATATGAAATTATAGAAGAGACGATATACAATATATCTATAGAACGATAACGACGCTACACGAAATATCTATAGAACGATGTGATAGAACACAACTCCGTACAATAATACGGACCTAAATAGCATGAAAGATGACACATGGAGCGGCATAAAACCGAGAAAACGAGACATTGTCGCAATATATTCGATGAGGGTCAAATGTCGTATTGCGATATTTTTGGATTTCACACGACCGGACGTAAAGACCTAATTATGGCCAAAAATTCATTATTAAGTCCTAATGGCCAAGAATAAGCTGTTTATTGAGGTGCTAGTTCAGATAATCACAAAAAAACACAACATATTGCAGTGACAAAGACTTTGGACGATGGTTCTTATTAACGGAGTCAAGTACGCTTGCGAGCGTTGCATAAGAGGACATAGGGTCACGACATGTACTCATACTGATCAGCCGTTGACAATGATCAAGCCGAAGGGAAGGCCTGCTACACAATGCCAGCATTGTCGGGATCAGAGAAAGAATAAGAACTTGCATATAGTGTGTACTTGTGGGAAGAAGGGGAAGTCTCCAGGGATGCATCTTGCACTGTGTCAATGCCATAAGAATTCGCATTGCACCTGCTCAAGTAACGCATCGAAGAAGAGTGACACCAAGAAGAAGCTACAGAAAAGCATGTCAGAGTTGAGCATACGGAAGGAGCCCGAGACCGCGGGAGGGCTGGTAGTATTCAACGACCGTCCTGGTGGAAGTAGTATAGATGCGGAAAGGCCGTTTGAGATGGGAAATGGGTTGTTTGACATGTTTTCTCCATCATCTGATAGCTATTCGGCGGCGCTGATACCTGGTACAAGCAGTGCTCTTAATAGCAGTGTTCGTGCTCCTACTCCTAGATTAATAACGAAGTCGAGGTCGGTAGACTCGCAGTTCCCAGGCGATTCGTCTATAGACACCAGCATTACCGCAGACACGAACCCGAATACGACTATTAACGAAAATATCAATAGATTGCCTCCTAACTCTGATATGGTGGATAACATGTTTCCTTTATTCCCCTTGGTCGGTAACTCTAGCTTCAGCAATAGTAAGGACCAGCCTTTGTCGCCCATACCTGACCATGTCAGGGCCAAACTCAACCAGTCTCTGAATTTATCAGGATCACTGGTTAATGATAAAAACGATAATATCAATGCCGCTTTGTCTCATTACCAGCCAATACGACCTAAGAGGCCAGAAAGTTCTCTTTCAATTACGTCGAATTCCTCAACTGCCAGCAGACCGAACCCCGACATGGAAAATTTTAATTATCTGAATATTCCAACATCATCAGCAAATCCGCCAAATAGTTTCAACTTCTCTCCTGATGGAGCCAACCAGAATAATGATTTGACGTCCAATAGTTTGTTTGACAGCCAGTATGAACTGTTTATAAATTCATTAGGTCAAGAAGAAAGAAGGGATATACCCCAAACTAATCCGGAGTTTGATAAAAAGAGTAACCAGAATCAGAATCAGCTGAACTTGGATCTCGAACTTCATCCAATGTTTACGGAGCTAATGCTACCAATGAAATATAACAATTCCAAACGTGACGAATAAGAGCCTACACACAGACTTGCGTCTTTGCTTTATATGTATTACCATTTATGACACCATGCGTATTACTATTATCTAACATACTCTGTAAAATAAAAATTATCATTTATCGATTTTCAAATTTTCTAACCTGTTTATATTCGAGTTCATTGTAAGTAAGCCTTCAGTTTTCTTGTTATCAGATAGTTGTTTGATTTGCTGCTTCTTGCTGGTGGGGACAACCGGATTATAAATCGAATTTGAATTTTCGTCCCTTAAATATAATGATAATCTTTCATCATGAACTTCCAATATGGACTTTTGGTCATTTTGCTGCAAAATACTTAACCGAACCAAATACTCCAATAACGACAATGACGTATTTTTAGCTTCTTCAACAAAATCTTTTGAATCATGGAATTCACCTGCATCATCGTCTTCTTCTTCGTCGTCGTCGTCACTGTCATCAAATTCGCCCGATTTTACTTCGCCTAATGCGATCCATTCCTCATTATCTTGTTGATCGATTAATTTTAATATTAAGACTGGGGAACTTCTGCTTTCTAACCTAAGCAATTTTCCTGATGCACTAAAGAATAACCTTCTCAATTGTTTTATACTATACTTTCTCACTTGTCCGTCTGTATCTTCATGGTACCTTCCATCATTGAAGTCTTCTTCAAACTCTAAGCTATATGAGTATTCATTTTCTTTATCAAAACTTCTCATAATACGTCCCAGACATCTAGCAAATTCCTCTTTCCAAGATATACTAGACAATTCACTAGCTTGCTCATTTTTCTCAATATATTTTAGCCTACTAGGGTTGTAAAAAATCGAATACAAGACTAAATCAAATCTTGGCCCCACTTGCATAGTCTCCTGTTTGAATTCGCTATTCGATTTGTTTATGAAATCCGATGCCTGTAATAATCTTCCGGGTGAAATATGATCAGGCAAATTACCGTTTAAATTAACCCCACAAGTGTTTAGTGATAAATTCAATAAGGGAATGGCTTCGTCGATTTTTTCCAACAAATCTTTCATATAGACATTTACCTTCATTATGGACTCCTTTTCATTCAAATTCGTTAAATCATTTGTGATCTTAACCAATGTCTCATCGAACACATCAAATTCTTTAGTCAATTCATCAATATAAATACTAGTAGCTTCCAATGATGTATTACCTCTAGCACTTGCTAGCTTTATTAAATCAATAGATATAGACAATATATCTATTTTTGTTTGGATCTTATTCTTAATTATGGTGATTTTCCTCTTTTCATTTTCCGGTATCTTATCTAAGAACTTGCTTACCCTTTTAATAGCAAATCCGGATGCCAAAGAAATACCAGACCTAATTGCAAATGTAACTGCCTGGCTACCCGCTTTAGCTAATATCTCTTCCATTCTATTCTGTCTATTTGATTAAACAGTGTTGAATCTTTTCCTTATCATTGCTCATCTATTGAATACATATTTAATTTTCTTTAGTGTGCAGCGCGTTGTTTATGTTTTACTTTTGATCTTAGTAATAAAGTTCTTTTAATAAAATAGTGATTTGAGATACTATATAATGGGTAGAAAGCTATTGACGGAGTATACTACGCCACTAGGATCAGGGGCAGGTGTTCCAAAAGAAAAGCGACCTGCAATGATCACAGATGGTGCAGTAAGGTTAACCAGACCTTTCAGAGTGCCATTTGCTAACAGAGGGCAAACGATAGGGGCAGGAAGTTCCAACACAACCAAGAGATTGCCTTTACGGAATGTAAGAAATAAAGTAACTAATTACTCCGATATGGATAATATGAATGGGGATGAGGATATTGGAGTCGATGAGGATGGGAATGTGATTCGAGGTATCAAGAGATTTGGAGCGTTATTACCAAGACTGATGTTGAAAGGAGACGGATTGAATAGTAACGAAAATAAGTTTCGGAAATCCTTTACCATTCCTTTCTCGAAGAACAACGAAAAAATGGCTCAGTTTGACAATAAGGGACCGCCACCGCCCTTAGGGACCAGACGAAAGACGATTCTTCCACCAAGGGCTTTGCATGACCCTACCAGCGAGTTTGCTATCGTTCTATACGATCCTACGGTTGATATAATACCTATTATTGAAGAGACAAAGGAAAATGACAAAGAGAAGGAACTAGAAGAAAACAAAGAAAATATAGAAGAAAGGCCAGCTAAAAGACAAAGAACCCATAAGTCATTAGCAGAAATATTGGGCATTTGTAAAAATCCTGAAGATTCGTTGGCTAAATATCCCGATGTTCCTGTTGTTATTGATCCAAGATTAGCAAAGATTTTAAGACCCCATCAAATCGCTGGGGTCAAGTTCTTATACCGTTGTACTTCTGGTCTAATTGATCCGAGAGCAAAAGGCTGTATAATGGCAGACGAAATGGGGTTGGGTAAGACATTGCAATGTTTGGCATTAATGTGGACTTTATTGAAACAGAGTCCTCGGGGGAAAAGGACTATTGAAAAATGTATAATTGTTTGTCCATCATCATTAGTTAGAAACTGGGCAAATGAAATAATAAAGTGGTTGGGTGAAGGTGTTTTAACTCCATTGGCTGTTGATGGTAAGTCTACAAAATCGTCAGACTTAGGACAGGCGTTGCAGCAATGGTCGGTCGCTACTGGAAGAAATATCGTAAGACCAGTATTGATTATTTCATACGAAACATTGAGAAGAAATGTTGATAAACTAGCAGGTACGGAAGTAGGGCTTATGTTAGCAGACGAAGGTCATAGATTGAAAAATGGAGATTCGTTAACATTTACAGCATTGAATTCGTTAAGATGCGAGAGAAGAGTTATATTGTCAGGAACACCAATTCAGAATGATTTATCTGAATACTTTTCTTTATTAAACTTTGCCAATCCAGGATACTTGGGAACTAGAAATGATTTCCGTAAAAATTTTGAAAGTGCTATCTTGAGAGGAAGAGATGCTGATGCCACCGACAAAGAGAAAGAGGTAAGTGATAAAAAATTAACAGAATTATCGCAAATGGTTTCTAAATTTATTATTAGAAGAACAAATGATATTCTTTCCAAATACTTGCCCGTTAAATATGAGTATGTTGTATTTGTTGGATTATCGCCGATGCAAAAGAAGCTATATGAATATTTCGTGACATCGCCTGAAATTAAAAAATTATTAAAGGGGGTTGGATCACAACCTTTAAAGGCCATTGGTATGTTGAAAAAGCTATGCAATCATCCTGATTTATTGAATTTACCTGATGATTTAGATGGCTGCGACAGTTTAATACCCGAAGATTACGTCCCTGCCATTGGAAATGGTAATAGATCTAGAGAAATCCAAACCTGGTTCAGTGGAAAGTTTATGTTATTAGAGAGATTCTTACACAAGATAAGGACTGAAACCAATGATAAAATTGTATTAATCTCAAATTATACCCAAACATTAGACTTGATTGAAAAAATGTGCAGATATAAGAAGTACGCGAATGTAAGATTAGATGGCACTATGAACATTAATAAGAGACAAAAGTTAGTGGATAGATTTAATGATCCCGAAGGATCAGAGTTTATCTTCCTACTTTCATCTAAGGCCGGTGGATGTGGGATTAATTTGATTGGGGCCAACAGATTGATCTTGATCGACCCCGATTGGAATCCGGCCTCCGATCAGCAGGCATTGGCAAGAGTGTGGAGAGATGGCCAAAAGAAAGACTGTTTCATCTACAGATTCATTTCTACGGGTACCATCGAGGAAAAGATTTTCCAGAGACAATCAATGAAGTTATCATTGTCGAGTTGCGTAGTGGACGAGAAGGAAGATGTCGAACGGTTATTCAGTGCTGATAATTTAAAACAATTATTTGAATTTCAACCAAATACTCCGTGTGACACCCATGACACATATAGCTGTAAAAGGTGTCGTCCTGATACTGGACAGTTTATTAAATCTCCTGCTATGCTTTATGGAGATTCTACTACATGGAACCATCTAAACCACGATGCATTAAACGAAAATGAAGATATTTTATTGCGGAATGAAAGTGAATTCAACGATGTGTCATTTGCCTTCCAATACGTCTCCCATTGATCCTCCATTTGCCATTTTACAGTATTATGCTTGGAGTTATAAGCTGAAATTTCAAGAATTTTCGGACTACAATGCGCATGTGACCCCACATTTTCACGCAGCCAATAATAATAGCAAATTAATAATGAGCTTATATAGGTTCTTAGACTATTATACTTTAATACTACCCTATAAATATATAATATATATATATAAAATACAATTAGTTAAAATAACATGTCTAACATTCCAGAAAATCCAGTAATTATTGTTGGTGGTGGTCTTGCAGGTTTATCAGCAGGTCACCAAGCATACTTAAGAGGTGCCAATATTATTTTGCTTGACAAGCAGGGGTTTTTGAGTGGTAATAGTGGTAAAGCAACCTCTGGGATCAATGGATCATTAACGAGAACACAAGTTAATTTATCAATTAAGGATTCTGTTGAACAATTCTATGAGGACACTTTAAAGACTGCCAAAGATAGGGCTAACCCCGATTTGATCAAGGTTTTGACTTATAATTCGGCAGATGCTGTACATTGGTTGCAAGAAGTATTTGGCTTGGACTTATCTGTGGTATCGAGGTTAGGGGGACACTCACAGCCTAGAACTCATAGAGGAAAGGATGCAAAGTTTCCAGGAATGGCAATCACCTATAAGCTTTTGGAGAAATTAGAGAACTTGTCTGAAAGTGAACCACACAGAGTCATGATTATGAAAAAAAGTCAAGTTATCGATTTGATCAAACTGGATGACGACGAATTCAAGATTGTTGGTGTTAAATATAAGGACTTAACTGACAAGCTGAAACATGAGTTATTGGGGCCAGTTATTATGGCTACCGGTGGTTATGCAGCAGATTTCACTAAGAATTCCTTATTGAGAAAATATAGACCAGACATCATTGATTTACCATCTACCAATGGTAACCATGCTACAGGTGATGGTCAAAAGATTATTATGAAAAACAAGGGTGTTGGTATCGATATGGATAAAGTCCAGGTGCACCCAACTGGGTTGATCGATTTAAACGATAAGGACGTCATAAGTGGTAAGACTACACCAAGATTCTTGTTCTTGGGGGCAGAAGCTTTAAGAGGTGAAGGTGGTATTATCTTAAATAATAAGGGTGAAAGATTTGTGGATGAATTAGGAACAAGAGATTATGTGAGTGGTGAGATGGAAAAGCAAATCAAGGCAGGTAACGGTCCATTAAGATTAGTCTTGAGTACCAAGAGTGAAAAGAATTTGCTGTTCCATATCAAACATTATACCCAAAGAAATCTTATGAAAACTATCAGTGGTGATGAATTGATCAAAGAAATTGGATGCAATAAAGAGACAGTAGACAAGCAATTCGAGAAGTATAATAAAGCTGCTTCTGGTGAAACTGAGGATGAATTTGGAAAGCAATACTTTCCAAACACTCCATTTGAATTCACCACTGACAGTAAATACCATGTGTCATTTATCACAAGAGTATTACATTTTACTATGGGAGGAGTTAAGATCAACGGTAAGACTGAAGTATTGTATGATGATAATGAACCATTCAACGGATTATACGCATGCGGTGAAGTTGCTGGTGGTGTCCACGGGCATAATAGATTGGGAGGTTCATCTTTGTTAGCTTGTGTTGTTTACGGTAGAGTTGCAGCCGATCAAGCTTCTGGCTATCTCTTACAAAAATTGGGTGCAGCTAGCAATGATGCTAGTCGTGCCGCTGGTAATGCCGCTCAGGAGAGTAGTGGAAGTGGACCAGTTAGTAGGTTACAGCAAGTCAATTTCCATATTGATCCAAATCATCCTCAACGGATTACAATTGACTGGCTGGATAGTAAACAGGACCAGGAATCTAGCGCTGAACAGCTGTTGCAGAAACACAATCAACAGCAACAACCACAGCAACAACCACAGCAACAACCACAGCAACAACAAGAGCAACAACAAGAGCAATCGAAAGAAAAGAAGGATAATGCTGGACCATTCGAAATTCCTTCAAAAGAATTCACAACAGAAGAAGTTGCTAAGCACAACAAGAAAGAAGACTGTTGGTGCATTGTAAAAAATGTTGTATTAGATTTGACCCCATTTTTAAAAGATCATCCAGGTGGTGAACAATCCATTTTGAACTTTGCAGGTAAAGACGCTACTGAAAGTTTCGATATGCTTCACGAAGACAATGTTATTGTTAGATATGCCAAGAGCTGTGTTTTAGGTAGACTTAAGGGTAAAACACCAGAGCTTGACATTTAGAAATACAAGACTTATATATATATACATATATTAACGTATAATATACATATATAGACAGATTTACATATGAATAACAAGAATACATAAATGTTTTTAAAAGAAATATATAAAACAAAATTCTAAATAAAGACAATCAAAAGTACTCATCCAAACGATCTTTTTGTTTTAATTAGGTACAAAAAAAATTCACGAAGAATTTCTTTAAAGCAGGTAAATTAACAAAAAAAAAATGACCAGGTGAATTTGATCCCGCATCTAATAGACAATGAACCTAATTCGATTAGAAACACTTATGATGAACAATTGAAGGTCCAGATTCATCATATTCTTGTTTTGAGATCCACATTTGTTGGAAAGTGGATAACGAAGCCAAGATAGAACCACCGATCCAGACAGAGTACTTTCTTTCTGGAGGAGCGATGATCTTGACCTTCATAGAGGAAGGAGCCAAGGCGGTAATTTCCTTTTGCATTCTTTCAGCAATACCTGGGAACATGGTGGTACCACCAGACATAACAATGTTACCGTATAATTCCTTTCTGACATCGACATCACACTTCATAATCGAGTTGTAAGTGGTTTGGTCAATACCAGCGGCTTCTAAACCTAAGTCAGAAGGACGGAACAAAGCTTCGGAAGCTCTAAATCTTTCGTTACCGATAGTAATAACTTGGCCATCAGGTAATTCGTAAGACTTTTCGATGGCGGAGGATTGAGATGAAGTTTGCATTTCTTGTTCAAAGTCCAAGGCAACGTAACATAATTTTTCTTTGATATCACGGACAATTTCTCTTTCAGCGGTGGTGGAGAAAGTGTAACCTCTTTCGGACAAGATCTTCATCAAATAGTCGGTCAAGTCTCTACCAGCCAAGTCAATTCTTAAGATACCGTGTGGTAAGGAGAAACCGGCGTAAATTGGAACAACGTGAGTAACACCATCACCCGAATCTAAAACGATACCGGTGGTTCTACCAGACGAGTATAAAGATAAGACGGCTTGGATAGAAACGTAGAAGGCTGGTACGTTGAAGGTTTCAAACATGATTTGGGTCATCTTTTCACGGTTAGATTTAGGGTTCATTGGGGCTTCGGTCAACAAAACTGGGTGTTCTTCTGGGGCAACTCTCAATTCGTTGTAGAAGGTGTGATGCCAGATCTTTTCCATATCGTCCCAGTTGGTGACAATACCGTGTTCGATAGGGTATCTCAAGGTCAAGATACCTCTCTTGGATTGGGCTTCATCCCCAACATAAGAGTCCTTTTGTCCCATACCGACCATGATACCTTGGTGTCTTGGTCTCCCAACAATCGATGGGAAAACAGCACGAGGAGCGTCGTCACCGGCGAAACCGGCTTTACACATACCTGAACCGTTATCAATAACTAAAGCAGCAACTTCTTCTGTTAGGTGTTAGTACTGGTCTCTGTCTGCTATATTGTCGCTAGCTTGGCGCTAGCCGCTGCGGATCCCAACTCACGGATCACGCCCGACGGATCATCATCGACGGATCGACGACGTGGCAACATCATCATTCCTCCCGGCGCTCCAAAAACGTCTGTCTGTCTCTCCAGCGTCTGTCTACATTTCCACACCCTCTGGGCGCTTACCGCCCACTCTCGACGTTCAGGAGCCCCTTGAGCAACCGTGATCCATTAACGCCGCTCATATCTCGATACTCGTCCACGATCGAATCAATCAATTGAATCATCGCAGACTTTGCAATCGACTCATATAGATTCATACATACCACCGTCCATTATAATTTGTAATTAATATTAATATATATCCTAATTAAACAAGATATGAAATAAACAGAGTGTTAAATTTCAGCTACTTTTTTTGAAAGGGGTGAGGATACTTGGTGAAAATGAAAATTGGTCGAATCCATTTTGCAGTTACCCGGAACACGCGATTGTCGTCAGTCGTAATGGATCGTCTATGTCGTAAGGATGGTGTAGTGGTTGGACTGTACGTTTACTGGTCTACTGATTTAGTCGTTTATTGTCTAGGTTAGTTGTTTAGTCATTTAGCAGTTTGCATGGTTAGTGTTTATTCGCCTACTCGATTTACATATGATAACGCGCTGCGGTGTAATTGTATTTGTAATGGTATATTCTATAGTATAATTGTAAGTTTATATGGTTAGGCTTTGTTAGGCTTTGCTAGGCCCTGATAAGGCTTAATTTATCTAATTTATGGTGCTAGTATATTAGTTGCGTAGAGTTAGAGTCGAACCGCGGAATCGAGCCTCGGCCGAGGCTCAGATGTTTCGTTGTCATGTTTGTTCGTTGCAATTGTTCATGAAGAGTTAGATGCTACGATGGGACATGCGATTGGAACGATATATATGTTTGTAGGGGTTAGCTATCTGGACGTTTACTACTGGACGTTTACTACTGGAATTCAATTACTGGGTTCGATTACTAGATTTTCAATAGTGCGATTGCAATGATCGCGAGACAATTCTGGCTATATATGATTGGAATTCAAGCCAGAGGCAATGTATGGAGAGTCGGTAGAGTGTAGCCATAAATACAATCATATAGAGCAACCAGAGACTTTACAGTGAGGGTTTTAGGGTGAAATTGGTACTTCGGGTAGACAATGATGGAGAGATATGAGTGGCTTTGTGTCACCAAATAGGACATAATCGAAAATGTTTGAGGATAAAGTGAGATCAATAAAGACCATAAGGGCAAATTTAAATAGTTTATATCAGAGAATAGAAATGTCATCATCTGTACCATACGACCCATACATTCCCAACCAGACGACAGGAGAACAGTCTGCGTCAAGAACCGCGGCTATCCAAGCGGTAAGTAGTATAATACAAAAGGGGCACAGCACATGATGCCAGACGACCCAGACGACCCACAGAAGGACCATGGCGGTCAACGGGGCGATATAGATTAGTCGACAGCAAAATACTAACTAACATAGCAAATCGACGACACGGTGGGTGTCATGCGAGACAACATCAATAAGGTTGCCGAAAGAGGCGAGAGGTTGGACTCGATCGAAAACAAGACTGACAACTTGGCCATCAGTGCCCAGGGGTTCAGAAGAGGTGCTAACAGAGTGAGAAAAGATATGTGGTGGAAAGATATGAAGATGAGAATGTGTCTCATTTTGGGGGTTATTATTGTGTTGATAGTGATCATTGTGCCTATTGCAGTTCATTTTTCATAGTTTAATGTGTATTTAATTATATGTACGAGAGAAAAACATCGGTGTAGATTAGTTACTATCCAACAACTCTTCGTATTGAGTTTCACTCAATAACGATTCTTGACCTTCTACCACTTCGGCTGGCTCGTTCAATTTTATTTGAGCAATCCAAGCGTTACCCATTGGATCATCGCTGATGAGTTGTGGCCTTGATTCCAACTCTTCGTTGACAGCGACAATTTCACCGGCAACTGGGGAGTAGATTTCGGAAGCAGACTTGACCGATTCGACAGAACCGATCGATTCACCCACTTCGACGGTGTCACCGACTTCTGGTAATTCGACGAAGGTAGCTTCCCCTAATGCTTCACTGGCATATTGGGTGATACCAAGGAACACACTGTCATCTCTTTGGAATGCAATCCATTCGTGTTCTTCGGTGAACTTGACGGATTTAGGACCAGCTTCCTGGTATTTGACAACAAAAGAGTCAGAGTTCAACTTGAAATTGCTGGAGTTGTATCTCATGAAACTAACCCCTGGTGCGACCTTAGCGGCGTTAATTCTGGCACCAATTGCATTCTTTGCTAACTGGGATCCTACTCTGGTCGAGATTCTGGCGTTGATTAAGTTTCTAAACATCTTGCTGATGAAATTTCCTACTTTACTGAATTATGTCCTTCTTTTTCGACATTTTAAATGGTTTTGGGAAGTTAAGGGGAGTCAAAAACCGGAGTCAAATACGTGCGGCACACAACTTCATTACTTTTACTCTATTACACCTCCATCCGAAGCATAAAGACTTGGTAATGCTGTTGGGTCAGCTATACTAAGTTCTTGGAACGGACACATATACATATAAGTCGCTAATAACCTGTTATAATTGGTTTATGATAATCTGTAAAGAATACTGTACTCCACGTTAAGAGTGAATGTGCGCGTAAAATTGTAGTCAATATGGTTGGCTCCAGTAATCGTGGTTGGCTTTCGAGGTATTTGGTAGAATATGAAGTCTTCGCTTGCTAAGAAAGATATCTCTGGTGTGGAATACGTTCAACGTACCCTTTCGAGCCAAGACTATCGTTATAAGCATCGGAGGCTGCAGACTGCGAAAATTTGCAGAGCAGTTACTGTCCAAAGTGTATTCAGCAAAGAGTCTAATTAACTTGAGAACTATCTATTATGAATAATGGAGCTACAACGGTGGGCAATGGTATGTCTTTTCACCTGGATGCAAATTCACTATAAAATCCCACTCACTATACAGTACTCTTTTTATCACACGTTTAGACGTTTCCACAATCGGATTTCTGGGTGCATTCAAGCTACAACATAAAACTGGCAACCAGACAATCGTAAATAGTCGGTGAGAGATAACATCTGTAGACAGATACCTACATAGAGAGCCTCCCGCACTAATCTTGGTTGCGGAAAAATCTTCTCCTTCAGAAAATGTCCGTCCGATCGGCCCTCAGTGCCGATAAGGTACGAAGCACTACATCCTCCGAAATGCAACTACAACAAAATGACGAATGTCGATACCACCTCGACCATCACTGTGCCATGTATATGCCACATCTACACCACTCATTTGATTCATATCATCTCTGACTTTGCATCTATCACATTGTAACTGTGGAACCTCTTTTATGTGTCTGCATATAGTTATTATATGGCTGCAATATAGTCAAATCAGATTCCTTGAAGAAATATTATCATACCATACTACTAGCGGATGGTATATGGTCTATTTTGAGATATGGAGCCCGTATGAGATAAATTTTATCGGAATAGCACTAGTATATTCTAGAACTTGCCAGTAAATTTTGGAAAGCAATAGAAGGTCCCTGCCGAAAGTTCTCGAAAATCGGCTTGATTATGAACCCATCCCGCATTTAGCAACTTTTGAAGTATATAAGAGGGAGAATCTTTCAGGGAAATATAACCTCTTCTATAACTATAATTAACGATATAAAGATGACAAACGCTATTGGTATTGATTTAGGAACAACTTACTCGTGTGTTGCACACTTCACAAATGATAGGGTAGAAATTATTGCCAACGACCAAGGTAATAGAACCACTCCATCATATGTTGCATTCACCGACTCAGAAAGATTAATTGGTGATGCTGCTAGGAATCAAGCAGCCATGAATCCAACCAACACTGTTTTCGATGCTAAAAGATTAATTGGTAGAAAATTCGCTGATGAAGATGTTCAAAGCGATCTTAAGCACTTCCCATTTAAGATCATAGATAAGGCAGGTAAGCCACAAATCCAGGTTGAATTTAAGGGGGAAGTTAAGACTTTTTCACCAGAAGAAATTTCCTCAATGGTTTTGGTTAAGATGAAGGAAACAGCCGAAAGCTACTTAGGTGGTGAAGTTAAGGATGCGGTAGTTACAGTTCCAGCTTACTTCAATGACTCGCAAAGACAGGCGACGAAGGATGCTGGTTTAATTGCGGGTTTGAATGTTACAAGAATCATCAATGAGCCAACTGCAGCTGCAATTGCATACGGTTTGGACAAGAAGGGATCATCGGCCCACGAAAAGAACGTTTTGATTTTCGATTTGGGTGGTGGTACTTTTGATGTTTCTTTGTTAGCCATTGATGAAGGTATTTTCGAAGTTAAGGCCACTGCTGGTGACACACACTTGGGTGGTGAAGATTTCGATAACAGATTAGTAAACCACTTTGTAAACGAATTCAAGAGAAAGAATAAGAAGGATTTGTCTACTAATCAAAGAGCATTGAGGAGATTGAGAACTGCTTGTGAAAGGGCTAAGAGATCTTTATCATCTTCAGCTCAAACATCGATTGAAATCGACTCGTTATTTGAAGGTGTCGACTTCTACACATCTATTACTAGAGCTAGATTTGAAGAATTATGTGGTGATTTATTCAGAACCACCATGGACCCTGTTGAAAAGGTCTTGAAGGATGCTAAGGTTGATAAATCACAGATCCATGATATCGTTCTTGTTGGTGGTTCTACAAGAATCCCAAAGATTCAAAAGTTAGTTACTGACTTTTTCAACGGTAAGGAACCAAGTAAGTCTATTAACCCAGATGAGGCCGTTGCGTATGGAGCTGCTGTTCAGGCTGCCATCTTATCAGGTGACACTTCATCTAAGACTCAAGACTTGTTGTTATTAGACGTTGCTCCATTATCATTAGGTATTGAAACTGCTGGTGGAGTTATGACTAAGTTAATTCCAAGAAATGCAACAATTCCAACAAAGAAGTCTGAAACTTTCTCTACTTATGCTGACAACCAACCAGGTGTTTTGATTCAAGTTTTCGAAGGTGAAAGAGCCAAAACTAAGGATAACAACTTGTTAGGTAAATTCGAATTATCGGGTATCCCTCCTGCTCCAAGAGGTGTACCACAAATTGAAGTTACTTTTGATATTGATGCAAATGGTATCTTGAATGTTTCTGCCTTAGAAAAGGGTACCGGTAAGACTCAAAAGATTACTATTACTAACGATAAGGGTAGGTTATCCAAGGAGGAAATTGAAAGAATGGTTTCAGAGGCAGAAAAATACAAGGAAGAAGATGAAAAGGAAGCCGCAAGAATTCAATCTAAGAACACTTTGGAATCTTACACTTATTCTTTAAAGAACACTATTGATGATGGTGAAATGAAAGATAAGATTGGGGAAGAAGACAAAGAAAAATTATCGAAGCAAATTGAAGAAACTATCGCATGGTTGGACTCATCACAAACAGCGACACAGGAAGAGTATGATGATAAACATAAGGAGTTAGAAGGAATTGCTAATCCAATTATTTCTGCTGCCTATTCTGCTGCTGGTGGCGCCCCTCCAGGTGGTGCTCCTCCAGGCGGCAACCATCCAGGAAGTTTCTCTACGGATGAAGCCACTGGTGGTGGAGCTGGTGGTGACGGCCCAACTGTCGAAGAAGTCGATTAAATAGTTTTAATTCTTTTATATGAAAAATTTTGGTTACTTAAATAATGTTTTAATGAATGTGATAATTATATGCAAAGTTTGTTGTAGGTATTTAGAGCCTTATATATGGCTAACTGAGTGTCTCAAATAATACACAAATCGTCGTTGCTAAGACCCAAGTAAAAATTAAAATGAAGCCTATTTTTCTATCTATAATCCAATTATTTCTTGGGATCATTATAAGTAGAATCGATATACTCAATATTATACTCAAGCCTGTCACAACTAATGTCTTAGAGATATCAACTCTATAGCCGTTGTTATGTTTATTATTCCTGGGTATGATCAATAAGCCGCTTATTCCCATAGACGAAAGCGATAAAAGCGGACCACCAAAGCAGGCACCAAATGCCATCAAAGGCATTCCCATTTTTGCAATAGTAAAATTTGAGATGAAATCTCCGATTGAATTACCTAGCGCAAAGACAGTTATTCCTAAAATATCATCACTCAAGTCATAAATAATCGATACTGTTTTCAAAATGCTTATAATTTCTGTTGCAAAGATCGATATCCATGATATGGCAATTGCAAACCCTATAAAAGATGCAATATAGTTAACGTATTTTAAGGATATAAATTTACGATCATAATTCAAGTTCATTAAACTTGCCAGTATGATCGATAATGTTAACCCAATTAAATAATGATGTCCCATTATATTACTTAATAAGTTGATTGCCATAAATGTTTGAGTTGTTAATAGCATTTTGTCTAATCTGTAATCAAAAGTTATATTATCTTCTGTTGACTGATTAAAGGGGAAGTTCCTCTGGTTTTTCTCTAACCTATTCAACATTAGTATAATTGAATGATCTCTAACTGGTGTAGTGAACCTTAGTAATATAGATATTGGAAAAGATATCATCAAATATATTTTATTTATTAAATTAAAATCATCAAACGCGAGCAAGTTGGGTGCAATGAACTTGACCAATTCAATGTCTTTGAAGTCAATTCTGTGATGAAAATCCATATTTTGACGTTCCGATTCGGTTCTTTCAGAATACGGTTGATGCGTGTGGTTGACATTTGGATATGGTATTGTTTGATCTGTATTTCCTGCTTCCTCTGGTTGATCTACCACTTCATCGCTGTAAGGCTTATACACTGGAAATGTTTGAGGTTGAGAAGTATCGGAAAATAGTTGTGGACTTTGAGAAATAACAGGTGCCGTTAATGGTCGCTCGTTCATATTAGACAAGCTTATGCTTCCATGGTTGGAATGTTTACTTAATTCTCGTAAAAGCACTTTCAATCCATAAGAGCCAGCCTCGACAGGAATACCATCAGAAGTCTGGTGTCTCATAAATTCGTCGTATTCACTATTAATAACGCCTTCACCTTGGTTTCTTATGTTATTAAAGTTTATTTCTTCTATTGTAGGAAGATCATCAAAGGTGTCCAAAAATATATCTTCAGTACCACTGTTGTCTTGGGGACGTGTTAACGAATAATTTCCTCTAGACCTTTCTTCTCTCACTCGTCGCCTTATTTTTGATTTTAAAAACGAATGGTTCAATACAACTATCACCACATATATCACGTACACCCCAATTAAAAGGATACAATTAACCATGCTAAGGTATGAATTTAGCAATGAAATTAATACCAATGCAATCACCCCCAAGAAGAATCCTGCGTCTCTTATGAACAGATCCCGAGGAACTTTAAATGGGTGAACTACCGCCATCGATCCAACAATTACCGTTATAATAAACAACGCTGCACCCATCAATTCAGAAATTGCCAAGCTACCTGAATCTAAACTCATAGCCTTGTACGTACTTAACACATCAGGAGAGCCATTTCCGAATGCCAATAACGTTAAGCCCGCTAAGTTATCAGACAATTCTAAGAATTTAGAAATTGTATATAAATTTGGACAAAGATAATCTGATGCTGTCATACCTAAGGCAATAAAAAGCAAGCTTAAACAACTTAGCAACGGAATAACAGAAAATGATTTTAGTGCTGGAAACTTGCAATAGTATAAAGCTAAGTAGTTCACACGCCCTATGTCGATTTCAGAGGCACAATTCGTTTCTATAAACGAACATTGTTCCGCCGTAGGTACTTGTAGGACTTGAGAACAACTGGAATTATCTCTTTTACTGAATGTACTTAGCTCCTTCCCCGAATTAACAAAACAGCCTACATTAACAGCAGTACCCAATATTAGTATTATACATTTTAATCTCATACTCTATCATGTATATGGTACTATCAAATCGTCTAGCTATCTATTATGATTTCAATAGTGATTATCTGTAACATGTTGTATGCAGGTCGATAATACATCGATGAGTTTTTGATATCGAATAGAAGTAATGTTGACTAGACATAAAGTGATGATCGTCTGTTTTACGATTCGACTACTTGGAATAAACGTGCTAATTGGAAGTAATGTCAAAGAAGAAATGGCCAAAAAAACTTTATGCTCAATTTCTTGTATTACAGAAATTAAATTCTTAGCAATACATAGAACTAAAATACTACAAATATATGTCCAGCTGATCATTGCACCACTCCCCATACGGGCACACGAAGGTAATCCCTTAGAAACAAATAAATTATTCAACAGATGGAGTGCTGCACCCAAGATCAACCAAATTTTTCTCCAGTCCATCCAGTGAAAAAAACACAACTATATTCCGATGGTCATGGGTCAAGAACGCCATAATGGGTTCAACCTCAAGGGAATGCATTAACGTTGTGAATGGCTGTGGTTTTGCGTTAAAGAAGAAAAATATAAAAGGAAAAATTTTTAACGTTTTCTATCTGTTATATAGGAAAACGAAAAATTAAAAGTGCGGGTAACCCTAATATGATAATAGGGTTGCAATATCTGTGATGATGTCAATCGCTTCCTTGATGAACTTAGCACATAGATTAGCGGCATCTGCGGTTGTGACGGCCCAGTTTATTCTCAAGTCTGAGGCTATCATTATTTCAAACCCAAAATTTGCCAATCTATTTTTAACTGAAAATGTCTCAACACAAAAGATTTCATTGATGTCTATAAAGGCCAACCATTAACTTCATTATACTTCTACTGGTTTGGCTTCTCAACCTTGCAACATGTTTTCTCATTGGGCGGCCTAAGTAGATATACTTGTAAATATCTTGTAGCTAGAAGAAATTTTGTAACGTGTGCCTCAACATCAAGTGCTATACACATAGGGCACTTCTCACCAGTAAAATTATATGATTTGTATTATCGTTTGAACTACTTAATGCTTAAAGAAATGCTCATAATAAACTAACAGTTTTGCTTATATGTATCCATTATCTATGTAATTTTCTCGAAGTAACATCTTGCTTTGTTGCTCGTGTCCAGTGATTTATGCTAATCTCGTCAAAAACTTCTGAAATTCTTAACAGATGATCCTCAAGCATCACTTTGATAACTTCATATACGTTATCCATATTCCACTCCTCTATTGGTATTGCTTTCTCTAGAGATTCAAATATATGCATCGCATAGTCGGGAAGGCTATTCCAATAACCGGCTAGAGAAATAATACAATTTAACAAATACTGAGTATGGAAGCTTCAAATTAGGATAGAATTTTGCAGCATCGCACATAATTTGAAAATATGTGTTACCATGGATTTTCATCAATATCAGAATTTTCTGTGATTGGGCCATTGTCTACAATTTGAGCAAAAGGAATCTTTTAAATAAGATCCAAATTCATTAAAATCTATATACATCTCTATAAAATCACAAGCTTTCACAGCTACTTTCATCTAGGGTTTTCAGAGTTACCATTACTCCACTAACTTTCGACTCGTGAGTAAGCGATTCCATTGTGTCTATGACTTTCGTGAATACATCATCCACGACGTCCTTACCCCATAATGTATCCATATGTTCATACCCTGGACAATTTACTATATCGATAAGGTTGTTTTTCATTCTATCGTTAGCATCTAGTATTAATTTCTTTGTATTTTCCATATCAATCAATATGTCACTATCCCCATAAACCAAAAGCGTAGGAACGTTCAAATGGTGGGATATGGGGAAAGGAGCAACCCTATTGCTCTTAGACCTCGACACACTCGAAAGATTCGATAACTTGGTCATTCCAATGTTGCAGGTTTCGTCAAACATCTGAAATCGTTTACTGTTAATGATTTGGAACCAATGTACCAATGATTTGACAGACGAATTGGAAAACATATGGGGATACCCTATTATTTTCTGAGATTTTGTCAAGTTCTTTCCGGTCCACCCAAATAAATAGACAAGTGACGTATCTACCACCTTTTCATATAGTGTTGAGCCTAAGAAATAGCTCCAGAATGCAACAGATGGAAGTATAGCTTTATTTCCGAACACGCTATATAAAAACTCATTATTGTTAGCAGACTGTACAACAATCGCTTTGAAAACAGGGTGGTTTAAATTTCTGGGGATTATTGCAGGCGATAGTCCGACGAATAAATTCAACTTGGAATTCAATTCTGGCTTCAAACTTAAACTAGCAAATAGTTGAGAGCAACCCTGTGAGAACCCAATATATGTTATTTTATCCGATGGTTTATAGTGCGATAATATATAATCAATCGAGTTAGGAATATCGTATAACGCATATTCATCCAAGGAGAAATCCCAGAATTTAGAATCATCGATTGACAATTTAGTGTGTTTCATAGAATATTTGTTACCCCGATTATTTCCCAACCAGACGTCATACCCCATATCCACCAATAAAAACGGTAAAATCCGATCTTTTGTACCACCAAGCAAGAATAACTCTGAGTTTGTGAGCAACCCATGGTGAAAATACGCTATTTTTCCATGGGGAATAGACCGTATTCCTCTTTTTTCAAGCTTATGTATAACGAGCACATACTCATCTTCTGTTGTAATAACATGTTCCCTAACAATATACCCGTATATTTCTGCAATCTCTGTTATATCCTTTGACCTTAAAATCCGTTCGTAGATCGTTGATTTTTTATCCTTGTCAACATCTGCAGCATCAAAATCTAAACCAAGAAACTTTTTTACGAGCTTGTACAAAATAGATATAGCTATACCAAGTAAGAGGAAGCTAACATTCAAGATAGTGTTTCCTATAGTCAACTTTTTGACAGCTGCCATCTTCAAGAACACTATCATACACGTATGTTATCTGCTAGTGAAACCATCGATAATGAGCCTTGAAATCTCGACACGTGATTCTCATCGTATAAGATATGGAGTAGCAATGAATAATACAGGATATTATGTGATTAAAGTTCTATATACAACTAGTTGTAGGTGGAATATCTAAGTACAAAGGGGGCTGGAATGCTTAATAAGGAAATGAGTTCGATTGAATCGTCATTTGAAAAATTAATTAAAAAACTCCAAACCATTTATTCCTCTTCTCAGGCTTTTCTTCTTCACCAGCCGTCGACTCGTCAGTCATAAAGGACATTGCAAATTTCTTGTGTTCGTCCATTTCTCTTAACAATTGCTCTTCTTGCTGCTGCTGAATTCTTTGTGCTTCTAAGACGTGTCTTTCAGATGGTCTGTTCAACGCATATTCACCTTCGACAGTTTTTCTTAGGTTTTCTGGAATGTAATCGGAATCTTTGACGTTCTTAACTACTATGTTGGCACCCTTTGGATGATGCAAATCATCGTATTCCTGGTCACTGAGGCCAATCACCCTTTCCTTGAGACTCAATCTTGCACGGTAAAAGTCTGACATAACATTCTCCCTCCCGTCGTTCCAACGATGGAAGAACGCACAATAAACAACCACGCTTGCAGCAAGAAACGATCCAAACCACCGAGATCCGGTATTTAATCTCTGGTTGGTATCGATTCTACGTAACACCTTATACTGGCCTGGATATACCCCAGAAGGCGGTCTTGGGGTGTAATTCAACCTTTTCATCGTCTCGTTTACTTTCTTGTATTGTGTAGGATTATTGGGTATAGAAGAAAACCCAGATGGCTGATTACCGGGTATTTTAAATTCTGATGGATACCCTTCTGGTGGTCTTAAATCAGTTGGATCATATGGATTATAAGGTGCTTTTGGTGGAGTCCAACCCTTTGGATTAGGTCTTCTCTGGAAATCCTCCTCCTCCTTCTTTACTTTATCTCCACTCATTCTGTTGGTAGACATATTCTTTCATTCTACAGTAGTAACAATTTTCTAAATTTTAGCTGATTTTTTGTAACCTGTAAAATTGTCAACTTTACAGTTTAAGTCGCTTACTATCAAAATGCTCCATATTGGATAAGCTCTACCTACTTTATATAGTTATTTCTTCCGTTTAATCAATTGATCCATAATGACTGGTTATAGTACTGATATAATTGATGCATTTGCACATGTTCAGTCTTTTTTTTCTTTAGAGACGCTAGATTCCCGACTTCATCGTCCCACGAACCCTTCAAAGAGACAATCGGTTATCAAGAAAGCAAATTCAAAGTCCAAATGGTCCACAATAGAATTCAAGCTTTACATATTAGTATTTCTTGTAGTTATTCCATTAATGTTTAAAACAGCAATGGATGCTTCTAATGAAACTAATCCTAACTATCCTAGGTATGCACATTTATTGAGCCAAGGTTGGATGTTCGGACGGAAAGTTGACAATTCTGATCTGCAATATCGGTTTTTCAGGGACAATTTTCCTATGTTATGTGGGTTGATTATGATACATTTTGCTGTACGCAAGGTCGTGAGCTCTGCATTGCAGATTAACAAAAGAACGTACTTTGATTGTGGCTTTGGGCTCTTTTTTTTATTTGCTGCCCACGGTACGAATTGTTTACGAATCTTGATTCATATTTCAATAGCTTATGCAATTTCGAGGTACGTTCCTTCGACAAGGACTGCTATATGTCTTACTTGGATATACGGCTTACTGACGTTATTTATAAATGATAACTTCCGTGCTATTCCATTTGGTATTAATGCCATTGACCATGGTTTCAAGGGTATTATTGCCCGGTGGGATGTTTTCTTTAATTTCACTTTACTTAGAATGTTATCTTTTAACTTAGATTATTTGGAGAAATTAAAGGAGATTGAAAATAACGATAAAGAAGCTTCAAGACTTAATTCGCAAAAGCTTACAGACCTTGACGACAGACAACGTCTTGAAGCTCCTTTACCTATGTCAGACTATAATATTGTGAACTATATTGCATACATCACGTATGCTCCCTTATTTATTGCTGGCCCAATCATTACATTTAATGATTTCATCTACCAATCAAATTACCAACAATTGTCGTCTGTTAAGGACTATAAGAGAACATTTGTCTATTTTGTTAGATTCTTATTCTGTGTGCTTGTCATGGAGATCTTATTGCATTTTACCTACGTTGTTGCTGTATCCAAGACAAAAGCCTGGGACGGAGATACTCCCTTTCAGATTTCCATGCTAGGTATGTTCAATTTAAACATAATCTGGCTTAAATTATTGATACCCTGGAGGTTGTTCCGTTTCTGGAGTTTGCTAGATGGTATTGATCCGCCAGAAAATATGATCAGATGTATGGACAACAACTATTCTGCCTTGGCGTTTTGGAGAGCATGGCACAGATCTTTCAACAAGTGGGTTATAAGGTATATCTATGTTCCATTAGGTGGAGGTGGTAAATACCGTATCTTAAACAGTTTATGTGTATTTAGTTTTGTTGCCATCTGGCATGACATTGAATTGAAATTACTTATGTGGGGCTGGCTCGTGGTCATTTTCTTATTACCAGAAATTGGTTCTACAGTTTACTTTAAGAGGTACGAAAATGAATGGTGGTACAGGTATTTATGTAGTGTTGGAGCTGTTTTAAATATTTGGATGATGATGCTTGCAAACTTATTCGGATTCTGTTTAGGTAAAGACGGTACTATCGCATTATTACTGGAAATGTTTAATACTGTTTCTGGATTCGAATTTTTCATTTTATCACTGGCCGCTTTATTTGTCGGTGTTCAAGTAATGTATGAATTAAGAGAATCAGAAAAAAGAAAAGGTGTCGACGTTAGGTGCTAATTCCTATAGGTTGGGTATATTTAGTGTATAAGTTTAAATATTGCGCACATAAAATTTCATGGAATAACGTAACTAGTACTATAAAACTTCTTTGTCATATGGCTCCCCCAACTCTAGTATATTCAAAATCAGATATATTTTCAAGGTATAATGACGTACTAGCTAATCCTGAGAAATATCAATGTCATTTAAAATCGATAACACAGCATGAATGTACATTTAAAGTATCCCACGACAGACTGCATCCCCCAGAGATAATTTGCTTGCCATTCAAAAGAATATTCCAAAGATGCTTATATCCGACTATAATAAAGGAAAATGGAAAGAAGAAGAGAGTCGAGAAATGGACAAATATTGAGATCACCGATCAGAATTCTAATACAGATTTGATGGTAGCTCCGAAATACGGTAAGGATGTAAAAGACTTTTTGAATGCCGATAAGGAATTGAAGCGACTTGTGGAGTCTGAGATGAATGAAAATTCGTAATGGGGATTTAATGCTACTAGTGTTGATAGTAATAAATAATCATGTATATTAAGGATATGATAGATAGGTGCATCAAATGATTTGTATTATATACGATAACAGTAAATATTACAAGTAAAGCTACTTGAGTAGAATCTCACAGTAGAAGTTCGCAAATCATAACAACAGCATAGGTCGTCGTTCTGTAATAAAAGCCAATTAATAGGTGGTTCCCTCTGTAGGTTGCGCTAATTTCTTATTGGCTGGGGCAGCCATACTTTTTCTTAATTCTAATAGAACAGTTTCCATAGAATACGATCTTTTCCAATTCTTCAAAATGTCGAATACCGAATCCATCACTCTTCCCTGTTCATCGATGCAAGGCAAGTTGATCTTTGAAATGAATTGTACTTTTGGAGGTTTTTCCGGATAGCTTTGGTCGCAAACTATGGTTAACGAATAAATTCTGTTTTCATGAGTTGAATGGGGAGGGCCCAAGATCGTTCCGTTCCAATAAGTCATGGTTATGTCATCTTGATTTGTTAATCCATACGAAATGGATTCAGCACCCAATCCTTTTTCACCTTTTTCTAATTCTTCTAATAATTTAAAATTTCTAGGACTAAAACTATGTTAGTTATTGACTAATTATCATACTATGAAATACCAGTTACTTACATCTTAGACATATTAACAGCTTTGATGGAAAGAAAATGAAATATATCAATTCCCTTATTAAAACTGAATCTCGAATAGGGTCTCAATTTCACACGACTGTATTATTGTTTACAAAAAATACTTCAGTAGAGATAATAAGAAGCACAAGCAAGAGCTATTACAAGAAGTAATGTCAGATACTGCTTCTTCTCCATTCATTGATCGTCCAAGATCGATGTTAGATGAAGATTCTGAATTTAATTCAAGACAGTTGATATCGAATTTGCAGTTTCAGATTTCATCACTTAAAACAGAAAAGAGTCTATTACAACAAAATAAAGAGTCTATGGCAGAGAAATATGAAGCGTTATTAATAACGAAGAACGAAGAAGTGGTTTCTTTACAAAATGATTTTGATTATGTATTTAAACAAAGAGATGAATTACAATCCAAGTATGACAATAGTCAACAAATTAATGGGAAAACTGTGGAATCCTTGCAGGTTCAGTTAAAGGATATAACTGAAAGATACGATGAATTGAAGGAGGAGCATGAATATCTAAACTCCGATTTCAAAAAGTTTTGTCGTGACAATAATCAAGTGAAATCGGACTTGGAATTCCACATAAATTCAAAAGACCAGATGAACGAAAAGATTACTAGTTTACAAGATGAAAACAAAAGTTTGTGCAAGACTAACGATGAATTAATTGAGAAACTAAACAGTATTTCTGAACAGTTAGTGTCAAATACTCAAGATAAATTTAGCAGAAATTTACAGGAACAAAATTCTAAACTTCAGAGGACTAATAATCAATTACAATTAAAGGTAGACCTGCTATTACAACACAGGACATCGGTAGAATTATTAAGACAAAAGAATATTACTTTGACTAATAAGCTATCTTCATTGGCAAACTTAGAAGAGAAGTGTTGCAAACTAGAAATTGAAAACCTAGAATTATCAAATAAATTCGATACCTTTTTCAAGACCATAGAGGATTCAGTTAACGATGATACAAGTAGAACAAATGAGTCTGTTGTTATTGAATTCATGAATAAGTATAAGCGATTACAAAATCTTAATTTGGTACTTCAGGATAAATATAATCAATCGGTAACTGGTGTTAAAAATATGCAAACTGAGTTATCTAATATGCAACAGAAATATTCCGAGGCCATTTCAAAAGTAGAATCATTGAACGAAACAGTATCTACTAAGACAGAATTTATCGATAAACTTGAAAGACAGAAATTACTCAATGTGAAAGAAATCGAATATCTCAGAGACCTGTTGAAAAAGTTGGAAGAGTTGAATTTAAAGCGTTCTAAAGAAGAAACAAATGATAAATCAACAGAACAGTATATGACAAATTTAGAAAAGTTGGTTGATGAATATAGGACTGAAATTAATACTCTTCAGAAACAAATGCTGTCACAAGAGATACAATCTAACGTTCAATCTGGAAGCAAAAGGCCAAGAATAATAGACAATGGTATACAGAATGATTTTAAATCACAGGTTTCAGTATTAGAGAAGGAAAATTTGAAGTTATTATCTACTATCAAAAATTTAGAATACAATAATAAAACGTTGGGAGAAAAATTACAAAATTTAGAGAGTTTAGATAATAAGAAAAAAGAATTGCATATTTTACAATTAAAATCGAATCCAGCTTCTCAAGATCAGCTTATTAAACAGCAGACTTTAGATTTGCTTTCTAAAGAAAATCAAGAAATGATAGAGACATTCGTGAAAAACAAAAGTGCCCATGATATGATTCCTAAATCTCTTTTTGAAAGACAGGAGAATGACAAGTTACAGTTACAAACAAAAATAGACCAGTTAAATAAAAGAATAAGTCGTTTAAGAGATATTTATAGCCAGAAGAGTCGTGATATTTTATCTGTTATATCAAAATTTTTTGGGTACACAATTGAGTTTTTACCAAGCCCAATAAATTCTAATGATTTATCGTCTAGGATAAAACTTGTTTCAAAATACATGAATAATAAGGATGAATCTAACTCTGCATACTTAATACTAGATGTAAATTCAAAATCATTGAAAGCAAATGGGAGTTTAGAGTTTAAAACGCTATGCGAAGATTTGGTAACTAATTGGATCAGGGAAAAAGATCAAATACCCTGCTTCTTAAGTGCTTTGAATTTAAGCATATATGATAAATATGTATCTTGAAAATAATTCTCTAATGTAAATTAATAATATTAAACTATACAGTCGATGCAGTAATTAATTGTTTTGCTAAAAGCAGAAGTAGTTCAGTAGGGGTCTTCTCGAAATTTTCCACCTTCTTGGTTATCGAATTCCAAGTCGTTCCTTCATTTATCTCTTCATAACACTTTTCAAAATTTTCTAATAGCGCATGTTTCTCTGAATCAGAGCCGTGTTTTTCTATAAAGTTGAATAACCATCCCCAACAATCACCATTATTTTTGTCACTATTCAAGGTTCTTTCAAACCATGATTTAGCTTTCATGAATTTTCCATCTAACCAAAAAAATATCCCAATATGAAGCAAAACTAATGGTGAATTATCTGTCTGCTTTAAAGCATCTAGGAACGCGTTTTTTCTCTGGGACATCTTTGGTATCATCTGTAAGTTTTGAATCCAAAGAAGTGGTGAATTGGGTAAATCCTTAAGTGCTTTATTGCATATTTGTCTTGCTGTTATGTTATCATTATTTCGTCTCTCTATTCCTATTTTTTCATTCCAGAGCTCTTCGCTCGTCGGATTATTTAGAATGGCCATATCTAACGTTGATCTTGCTCTAATCAATAATTCTCTTTCATCAATTCGCACGAGTGAAAGCCACAAATCAATCGACTTGGGACATTTCTTTACGCCAATAGAATAAGTCTCCCTTGCGTTCTGTATATTCTTTAAGTCATGATGAAGTACCTGTCCTTTCTGTAAATAAAGCTTATCGGAATCTGGAAATTTTTCAAGAGATTCGTTACATAATGACAATATCGATTTCTGATATGTGCTATCGGGGTTTTTCATATTTAACACTCTTTTAAGATGAATATGTTTGTACCAAACTCGAGGCGAAGAATTAGGAATTGATTCAATAATTTGAGTAGATATATTCTCTGCGGATTTATAATTTGAAGTCTTAATTTCTAATTTTACTTGGGCCAATAAAATGGCTTCACTTTCTGGAATGGCTTCAATGGCGGTTCTTAATATTTCCCTTGCTCCATCCACATCATTGGCTAAAATCCACTTATCCTTAGCGTACATCAATGAAAATAATTCATACTGTGGATTTAACTCGATAGCTTGTTCATAGTAATTAAACAATCTATCTAATTTCAAATCGGAAATTTGTTTGAGAGATCTGAATAGCCTCATCCAACATTCTGAATTATTTGGAAATTGTTCAATAATATATTGATAAATGCAATTTGATGTTTCAAACCTTGATTGGTTTGCAAAATGACCGGCTTCTTGAAACCAGATAGTTAACTTTTCTTTAGGATCTGACGGAATGTCAATATTCAAAACATTATTAACAATAGCCTGGCAAGTTTTGTTGAAGCCCTCAAGCTCTGTTTGTGCAGCTTCTTCTAGCCATTCCCGTCTAGATAATAATTTGGACTTATCACTAATATTACTCTCTAGTTTTTTGATTCCCTTTTCCATTAACGTGCTTAATTTCTGTACCGAAATATTCTCATGTTCACGTTCTTCTAATTTAGCAGCAGAAATCCATACTTTATGGTTATCACTCATGGATTTCCTAGCTTTATTAAGTAAACTTTTTGATTCATCATAAGTAGATAAATTTATCAAAGCAATCCAGAAGTTCCACTCGGTTGGACATAATTCAATAGCTTTACGTAGTAATTTTGCAACATCCTTAGGATCTTCCTCTAAATCTATTAGTTTTTCCCATAATTTTACATTCTGAGGTAGAAATTCAAGAGCTTTCATTAATACACGGCGTCTTGATACAACGTCGGATGCATTCTCTAGTTCAAATGCTTTTATCCATAACTTTTCTGATGTATTATTGAATTTGAGCGCTTCCGTAACAATTATTTTGCACATTTTGGTTCCTTCTGTAGACTTTTGATGAACATGAATACTCTCAAGCCATATATCTTCGTTATGAGGAACCTTTCTACAACCTTCAACAACAAAGTTCTTGGCCGCTGTATAGTTTTTTGCTTGTTCTTCCAACCTAGCAGATGCAATCCAGGAATTGGCCTTATAAGGGTTGGTTTTCCTCAAGGACGATAAAATCAACCGGCCCTTCTTTATATCTGCCACTTGGTTATTTGATTCCTCTTCCATGATTATATCATTTTGTAAGTCCTCTGTCGTAGCATTAGCACTCTGCGGAACCAAACTATCAAGCTGCTTACTCAACAACTTGTCTTTGGCCCCAGAAATCGTCTGAAAGTCTGTAATATCATGTTTATTCATTGCGCCGCCTCCAATAGACCCAGCTCCAACAGACCCAGCTCCCGCGATAACACTGTCTGGCATCGCATAAAACCTTTGTTGTTGCTGCTCCAAAAGCCTTGCCCTCTTATTTCTTCTTGTCAAATCACCAACTTCAGGCAAAGATTCCCATTGCTCATCACTGACACTAGAAAGCGCTCTCTTTAAATCAGCAAATTGCTCTTTTGTGTGATTGACAGCTTCCAAACTCGTTTCATCGTCCGGCGTATCTTTGCGCTTTCTCTTCATTCTTCTATCAATTTCTTCATATATCTTATCCGCCTCTTCATCATCCTGGTCCCTATTCAGCTTTTTGCCTAGCAAACCGTCGTCATTTTCGTCTTCTGCATTGCCATTTATGTCTTCCTCTTCATTATCCAGGACTACAACACCTGGCTGGATTCTGACCGATCCTGCATCAGCGCTCGTCGTAAATCCGGTAGCACCTCTACCTATACCAGCAACATACCCTGGCGGAGGCTCTTGATCAAGGAATGCTTTCCTGTCCATTTATTAGTGTCCTATCAGTGACTTCTATTTGTTGTATATACTGGTTAAAATGGTGTTTCTGTATAATGCATATTTCAGTCACGTGCTCATCTCTCTGCTCGTGCGGCTTAAAAATTTTGAAAATCTTTTAAAGAGTGAAGAAGTTCACCTGAAGTGATTATTCTTTTAACCAAGTTGTAGAACGAAAATGTCTAAGAGATCAGCATCTGACGAATTGGCACCACAGTCAGGGAATTCTGCTGTGAAAACCACCAAAGATTCATTGCCACCGGCTAATGCGGCGGAAGAACAAGCAGATGATGTGGATATGGGTGAATTCGAAGACCCATACGGAGACGAATTTGAAAGTGACGGAGAGATCATTGAAGTCGATTCCGCAAATGAAGAAGACGATGATATGGATGAAGAAGGGAAAAATAAGAAGATTGAGGAGTTGGAAAGAGAGGAAGAGAAGGAACCAGAGTCGACCATTTACTTACCACATAAGTCCAAGCCTTTAGGCCCCGATGAAGTATTGGAGGCGGATCCAAGTGTATATGAGATGTTGCACAATGTTAACTTGCCATGGCCATGTTTAACTGTAGACGTTTTGCCCGATAATCTTGGTAATGAGAGAAGAACGTATCCTGCTTCTTTATATGTTACTACGGCCACGCAAGCATCTCGTGCTAAGGACAACGAGATAATCACTATGAAATTGTCATCATTGTCCAAGACTTTGGTGAAGGATGAAGATGATGAGGAGCAGGACGAAGATGAGGACGACGACAATGAGGATGTTGACCCTATTATGGACAGTGAAACAATTCCTTTGAAGCATACAACTAATAGAATCAGGGTTTCACCTCATGCATCTGAAACTGGTGAATATTTGACTGCTACGATGTCTGAAAGTGGTGAAGTCTTGATTTATGACTTGTCTTCTCAATATAAAGCATTCGATACTCCAGGTTACATGATTCCTAAATCGAGTAAAAGACCTATTCATACCGTAAGAAACCACGGTAATGTCGAAGGTTACGGATTGGATTGGTCACCATTAATTAATACTGGTTCTTTGTTAAGTGGTGATTGTTCTGGTAGAATATATGCTACTTCAAGAACATCATCAAATTGGGTTACAGACAAGACCCCGTTTTTCGCATCCGACTCTTCAATTGAAGATATCCAATGGTCCACCGGAGAAAACACCGTCTTCGCTACCGCTGGTTGTGACGGATATGTCCGTGTTTGGGATACAAGATCTAAGAAGCATAAGCCAGCTATTTCAGTTGCCGCATCAAAAACTGATGTCAATGTTATTTCGTGGAGTGATAAAATAAACCACTTATTGGCATCGGGTCACGATGACGGCTCGTGGGGTGTCTGGGATTTGCGTAATTTCAATGCTCAGACAACTCCTTCCCCAGTTGCTCATTACGACTTCCATAAGTCTGCTATCACTTCGATCTCCTTCAATCCATTAGATGAATCTATCATTGCTGTTTCCTCCGAGGATAACACTGTTACCTTGTGGGATTTGGCTGTCGAAGCTGATGACGAAGAAATCACCGAACAGAGAAAAGAATTACAAGAATTGCACGATATTCCACCACAATTATTATTTGTCCATTGGCAGAGAGATGTTAAGGATGTCAGATGGCACAAGCAAATCCCTGGTTGTTTAGTATCTACTGGTGGTGATGGGTTAAATATCTGGAAAACCATTTCCGTTTAATCGTAAAATGGGTGTTTTATTGATAAATCTCTGTTTCCAAAGTATATTAAATTTGTCAGTGATAGTAAAGCATACTTTTGTATATTAGTTTAGATAATACATTTTGACACTACGTTATAGTTTGTAGCTAAAGTCTTAACATAAAGTTGACTTGTTAAGTGATGAGCCCAAATTGTAAAAACACCTTTGCAGGTTATTATTACTTGAAAAATTATTGATTCTTCTTGATTTAAAGCCCTTTTACCTCTATCCATAATGGCTAAGAAAGATAAGAAATCGAAGGACGCTAAGAAGGCCCGTTCAGCCGAGAAGCAGAAAAAGAATCTAACAAAAGCTGAGCAAAAAAGTAAGAAGGTATCAAAGAAACTAGGTGAAGAAGAAGAGGAAGAACAAGATATAGATGAGATTTTAGAACAATATGCTAAGGAACAGGAGAGATATCAGGCTATTACTGTCGAAGTATGCAAGAGACCATCGAAAAGATTGAACCCGGCCATGGTTGCTAATCCAACTCAGGGTAAAAGAGAATTGATCTTGTTTGGTGGTGAGAATACCGAAGGTTCAATTTCACATTTCTACAATGATTTGTATACTTATTCAATTGAGAACGATACTTGGAGAAAAATATCGTCGAAGAATTCGCCATTACCACGTTCGTCGCATGCTATGTGTGCTCATCCATCTGGGATAATTTTGATGTTTGGTGGTGAGTTCTCATCTCCTAAACAATCGACTTTCTATCATTATGGTGATACCTGGATTTTAGAGGCTGACACTAAAGAATGGACTAAAATTGACCAAAAGAAAGGTCCGTCTGCCAGATCCGGTCATAGATTAGCATGCTGGAAAAATTATATCTTGATGCATGGTGGTTTCCGTGATTTGGGTACCATGTCTACTTACTTGAACGATTTATGGCTATTTGATATCACCTCCTATAAATGGACTCAGGTGGAATTTCCTCCAAATCATCCTATCCCTGATGCTAGGTCGGGTCATTCATTGATCCCTTGCGCAGATGGTGCTGTGATATATGGTGGTTATTGTAAGGTTAAAGCTCGTAAGGGTTTGCAAAAGGGTAAAGTGTTGACAGACGGCTGGATGTTGAAAATGAAGGCAGATCCTAGCGCTATTAGGTTTGAAAGAAGACGTAAACAAGGATTTGTTCCATCTCCTCGTGTAGGATGCTCGCTTGTTTTCCATAAAAATAGAGGTATTTTGTTTGGTGGGGTATATGATTATGAAGAAAGTGAAGAACAGATCGATTCAGAATTCTACAATAACTTATATTCATATCAAATTGAAACTAATAGATGGTATAATTTATCCTTAAAGCCACAGAGAAAACAAAAGCAACAGCAAGTTAAAGATAAATCAAGAGATGAAGATTTAGAAGATATCTTAAATTCTATTTTAGCTAAAGCTAAATTGAATGATGACGATGATATTGAAGATAGTCATGAATTATCCCAAATTGAAAAATTGAAGGAAGAGGAAGAGCGTGAAGAGAACGAAAACGAAGATGTCATTGAGTACCCAATAATGAATCAGTTACCACATCCAAGATTCAACGCCACCACCACTGTTGTTGATGATATATTGTATATATTTGGTGGTATTTATGAAAAAGGAGAACACGAATTTAATTTGGATTCATTATACGCCATAGATTTAAGTAAGTTGGATGGAGTTAAGGTATTATGGGAAGATTTAACTGAATTAGAACAGGAAATTGAAGATTCAGATGAAGAAGAAGAAGACGACGACGATTTTGAATATGAAGGTGAAGGAGAGGATGATGATTCGGAAGTAAATACAGATACTAAATTAGAAATAGAAGGAGAAGAGGAAGAAGAGGAAGAAGCTAGCGAAGACGAAATGGAAATCCCTGATCCTAGACCATGGTTACCACATCCAAAACCATTTGAAACTCTACGTGCTTTCTACGTTCGTACTGGTGCTCAATTTTTAGAATGGGCAATATCTAGTAACAGAGATAGTAGAGGTAAATATTTGAAAAAGGCTTCTTTTGATTTATGTGAAGGAAGATTTTGGGAAAGAAGAGAACAGGTCAGTATTTCTGAAGATGCTTTGGAAGAATTAGGTGGTGTCGGTGACATTATCGAAAAAGATAATACAAAGACTACGAAGAGGAGATAAACCATATAGATTTGTATTATGTTATATTATAGTAATTAAATGTGTCTAATAGAAAGCTTAGGCTAATGTACATAAAAGTGTTTTGAAATAAAAGCAACTATGCAAAATGAAGACCAACTTGATGGAATGCGTATAATAATTTTAAGAAATCAGTTTGATCCAATTTAGCAGCTCTTTTATCAGAAAAGCCTGTCTCGGTCAAAACCTGTTCTATTTTAGCTTTAACAATATCGGTCATCGAAGATTTGTCATCAACCATCATAGAATCGTCTCCATTTGCAGCAGCATTTGCAGTTGATAAGAAGGTCTTATAATTCTTCTCCAATATATCAAGAATGTTATTAGACTTAAAACCAGCTGCAATCGTCTTATTCTTTCTCACAAAACATATACGCAATAACCCATCCCACTCGTTAAAGTCAATATTAGGTCTTGGAACTTTGACCTCAATTCTCACCACCGATGATTCGACTTGTGGTGGAGGGCGGAAATTGTTCTTACTCACCTTCATAATATGCGTAACGTTAGCCCACATTTGCACGTTTGCAGATAATCTACAGTATAATGAGTCACCGGGTCTAGCAAGCAATCTCATAGCGAATTCTCTTTGAAACATAAGAATCGATACTCTTGGAGGTCTAGGCTGATTTAACAATTTGAAAACTAACGGTGACGAAATTTGATACGGCGTGTTAGAGATACACACATCAAAGTACGGTAACTCGGTCTTTATGAAATCTCCTAGTAAGATGTCTAACTTCTTTTGGTTAGGAGTACCGTGAACTCTCTTGGTTAACTCAGCTGCCATTCTTGGATCCATTTCACTGGCTATAACTTTTCTGGCTTGTTCTAAAATACGAACTGTCAAATTACCCGTACCCGGACCCACTTCTAATACTATATCACTGGGCTTTATTCCTGCTTTATCGACAATACCCTGGGCAACTAAAGGGTTCTTTAAAATATGTTGACCTAAATTAGTATTGAACTTAAATACTGAATTTAAATGTTTTTCTGCCGAAACAGTCGAACCTGTTGGGTCTGAACTAGTGCTGAACTTCTTTCTTGCTGCTTTGGCCATCTTTTATACCTGTAACCTATGTATTTACTCCGTTATCTAAGTACTTCAACTCAACCTCATCTCTAAAAAAAATATCATCGCAAAAAAATTGGTCCGTTTTGCGTTAGATTTTTTGCGCTCCACAGATCATTAAGATTATAAACAATAACAAAGTGAACCTTTCAATAACAGATGAAATACTGCTAATTGATGTATATTGTATACTGAAATATAAATTCAAACGGTATTAGGGTATAAAAAGACAAACTTGCTAAGATATCTGAGACATTTGAATTATTAATATAAACTACGCTAAGCCTGAGATACAAGGTACGACCAGAATGCAAATATGACTTATCGAGAGAATAATATAGTGTTATCACAAATCGTGAATTCTACACCTAGATCATCGTTTTTTGATGAATTGATTGAAATACCGAATAACACGGTATTGCTGTCTCATGACTTGTTCAAGATCAATAAAATAGTGGATGATATATTTGGCTACTTATCGGAATTACTAACGATGTTTCGAGAACTTCGAAATGAGAAAAGGGTAACGGAGGATAAAAGGTGGTTTTTTGAAGGTAGGGATGGCATATATGAGTTGGTTCAAAACATAGAGAATATAGACTCTATTATATCACAGCTTTTGGGAACGGTGGATGCTCATGCGCATGGCCTTCCTGATTTCACGTCGATGCTCGGAAAGTTTGAAGAGACGAGCGATCTATTGTTGGAGGTGAAGAAGTTTCTAATCGTGTTCAAAAAGAAAGTAGATATTGCTATAAATTTTGTGGAAATTAATGATGACATAATAGAGACTCTTACTTGGGAAACAGAACAATGTATTGATATTTATCGGAAACTACTGGACATGAAGTTATCCAGCCCCAAGCGACATCTAAGCAAGTTCAATTTGGAAGTAATCATATCTAAGATGAAAATAAATAACCTCACATCAACTAATTTTTCGACAAAATCCTTGCGCTTACCAACATTTAATGAATTGGATGAACATTTATATAATGAGTACCTCGATTTAGAGGCCAGAATCTCACCCCTTAAAGTTTCATTAGAATACTTACCATTCCGGATTGAAGAATTCAATATATTCTGTAAATCGATATCGGTTTCACATTTATTTCCTAACTCACTACCGGAGATTGAAAAGAATCACACAAATCTTATGAAAAGATGGGAATATTTACAAAACGGATTAAGGATTATAAAAAAGGAGACATTAGATTCCAAGTGGAATGATTTATTTACATACTTAATTCATGAAATCATTTTCAAATGTGATTTTCTTATCGATAGTTTGCAGGACAAACATGATGAGCAAACATTAATTACAGATGAGATTGGAACTATGTATAAACTATGTTCTAATTCTATTACATTGATTATTAAGGCATTTGCAGAATCCACTATTTATGAATCTTCCTTGGCGTCTTTATTTAACGAAAGTCTTGTCCCTAAATGGCAAATTCTAAATGAATTACTTTCAGGTTCATTGAATCCATCAGGCACTATATCAAACATTGCTTCTGTTTCAGGTTTAAATGGTAATAACTTGAAAGCTTATTATACTTTCAGAAGATCACCAACTCCGGAGAGCTCAAATAAAGAAGTATTCCCCAAAAAATCTGATCATGGTTTAGGTATAGATTTGGGTGTGGATGTTGCGTCATCCAGAGTTGCTTTCAGCATTGAGAAAAAGGATAGAGTGAAGAACTTCCTCAATGCGGAACCTAGCAATAATACTAAGAGAGATTTGAAACAATCCTTGATTAATATAGAGAATGATGCCAACACAAAATTAGAATTTCTTGATAAAGGCGATAATGATTCATTTAAAGAAGATGATGAAATTACATTGGTTAATTCGAAAACTCCCAAGCTTCCATTTGAGATCGATAATATTAACCATAAAGTCACCAAGCTCAAAATTCAAGATACATATGAATCTGAGAAAATATGGAACTCTGTAATAAACTCCAAGTTTAGTTTTCCTTCACGAATTCCAATAATACTGGAAGACTATATTAACCAAGGTTTACCTGTCATAAAGAAGAAGTATCTCACTAAAGCTAAGCATTCAAGGATCCCTACAATTAGTCCTAATCATCCCATATTTATTGATTCTCCCGAAAGACCAAGCGAAATAATTTCCTTAAAACCACCATTATTCTTGATTAATAGATCAAATACAATAGTTCACCCATCACCGACACCGACCAGATCAAGAATACAACCAGATGAAGACGATGTATTCCGCAAACCTTCGAGAAAACCGTCCATTATTCGAAGTACTAACAGCATAGTTTCTGGTCAATTATCAAGAACTTCATCCTTAAGCGAGACTACAACTCCAAATCTTGTTTATCAGCAATCACCCACCTATAGATCTACATCTCCTGATAGACCGTCGTCTGTAATAGGCTCGAGATTCGATCATAAGCATTTAGTACACCCCATCAAAAGCCCTAAACCTGATTGGAAATAATATTAACATGTCGTTACTTCATCATATATATTTACATAAAATTAAATAGTTGTAATATTACTTTGAATCCTTTTCATTGTTTTTCTCTGGATTCATGGTCCTACTGGTAAACCCGTCTAGAAAGAAATCTCTCCCGAATATCTTATACATCAAACTGTTCTTTTCTACTTGCCATTTTTCAACCTCGTCAAACTTTCGTACCTCATTACCTTCCAATAACTCACCTTCTTGAACTCTCTTTGTCGACTTACCTTCTAACCTTCTATAAATCTCATACGAGGGTATTAATATCACTGGGATCGAAAACATTATCATATAGATACCATAGTATCTAGTTTTAACAGCCTTTGGTGCTTTTTTCCAGTTGGCTCTTCCGGTTTCCACCAACTCTTGTATGAATTCTGAATCTTTTGATTTGGGTTTAGGTTTAGGCTTGGTGTATGCCAGTTTACCCTCTCTATGAAATGGCGAATTATCGAACTTACTAGACATTTGTTAAAGTATAGCCCAATATATGATTGTCTGTATTCTGTTTTGATTTTTTCCCAAAATCGAAAACTAAAAATAAGTCGCTTTAATTTTCAGAGAATTGATCTGCTACAAAAAAGTTGATTTGATTAAGATCGTCGGTCAATTACAACAATAATGTCCCTTCAAGAAAGCTTATCGCAATATTTACCTAAACACCCAAAGCCTGAAAACTTAAAGTTTGCTTATGGAACTGCTGGCTTTCGTATGAAAGCTAAGGATTTGGATTATGTTAACTATACAGTAGGTATAATCGCCACGTTACGCTCCAAATACCTCAAAGGGAAGACAATAGGTGTAATGGTTACGGCATCTCACAACCCTCCAGAAGATAATGGTGTTAAGGTTGTTGATCCTTACGGAAGTATGTTAGAAACTTCGTGGGAAGCGTATGCAACAAAGTTAGCTAATTCGAGTCATGACGACTTAGGTGATAACATTCAAAAAATATGTTCGGAGTTGGGTATTGATTTAAGCCAGACGTCGCATACTATAATTGGTAGAGACTCTAGGGACTCAAGTCCAGCGTTATCGGATTCTACTATTGATGGGATCAAATCAATTCCAAATTCAACGTATAAAGATTACGGATTGAACACTACGCCTCAATTGCATTATTTGACCAGAACGATCAATGATGCAAACTTTGGAAAATCGTCCGAAGAAGGTTACTATTCAAAGATGGCAACAGCATTTAAAGCTATTTATGAAATCAGTAACAACAGTGAAAAACTTGATATTACTATTGATGCTGCTAATGGGGTCGGTGCACCTAAAGTTACCGATTTGTTGCAAAAGTGCTTATCTGAAGAAATTTCATTTAAATTAGTTAATGACGCCTATACTAAGCCAAACTTATTGAACTGGGATTGTGGGGCTGATTTCGTCAAAACTAATCAAAAATTACCGTTAAATGTTAATAACCCAATCTCAAATAAATTATACGCTTCATTTGATGGGGATGCGGACAGACTTATTTGTTACTACCAAAATGATAAAGGCGAATTTAAATTATTCGATGGGGACAAAATGTCAACCTTGATTGCGTTGTTCTTCCAACAATTATTTGCTAATATTAACTCAGAGAAATTAAAGTTGAATATTGGTGTCGTTCAAACTGCCTATGCTAATGGATCTTCGACTGCCTATGTGGAGAATATCTTGAAAATTCCAGTTCGTTGCACTCCAACAGGTGTGAAGCATTTACATCATGAAGCTGAGAAATTCGACATTGGTATTTATTTTGAAGCAAATGGACATGGTACAGTAACGTTCTCCGAAGAAGCAGAGAAAAAGATTTTTGAATATAAAGCCGACAGCTCGAATGTAAAAGAAACTGAGTCTATCAAAGTCTTGCAAAATCTTACACAATTGATTAACCAAACTGTTGGAGACGCGATTTCCGATTTACTAACTATTTTAATTATCATCCATTTCTTGAAATTAAGTCCTGATGATTGGGACAAAGCTTACACTGATTTGCCTAACCGTTTAATAAAAGTCGTCGTTCCGGATAGATCGATATTCAAGACAACAAACGCTGAGAGAACTTTAGTAGAACCAGCTGGATTACAAACGAAAATAGATGAAATCGTTAGCAAATACCCTAAGGGAAGATCATTTGTTAGAGCTTCTGGTACTGAAGATGCTGTTAGAGTCTACGCTGAAGCTGATACAAAAGAAAATGCTGTTGAATTATCGCAGTTGGTTGGCGATTTGGTTAAATAGTTTATTTACAGTAACATGCAATAGGCTTAATTAGGCCACTAGGAGTCACCTCTGTAGTGAACTTTCTTGAACTCGCCGGGTGTAGTCATACTACTTCCGAGCGACCAAAGACCCCTACGTAGCCATTTCGCCCTTGCTTCCAATTTTCTATACCACGATTCATTGTCTCCAAACTCCGCTCCTATTTTCCCTTCATATACTACCCCTAGTCCATTCCTAAGCATCTCTGCGCTGATATCTTTTTTACCGGTCCATTTCCAAACCTGGGCTCTCCCAACTAATCTTTTATACTGGTCAATCAGATACGGCGTAACCACCACATTCCTCCCAAATATGTAATTTTTCAACCACGCCAACGCTTCTTCGGAGTATGGCTGCGCTGGCTTCCCCCAATGGGCTCTTTCTGGCGCATCAACGCCACACAATCTTACCATTAGCGTCTCATCTTTCAATTCCTGTCTTTTCGTAGGAACATGTCTCAACCACCCCCACCCGAAAAGTATTCCTCCTGGCGTATGATAAAATCTGAAATTATCCCCGTCGCCAACTCTAGTCACCCTCCCATACAACGGTGTCTGTCTATCAAGTATTTCTGGCGTCAAATCAAGATAGTTGCGAATACGACGAACGTACCGTTTGTAGAACTTGTACGACAAAAATAACGAAGTCGTTACTCCTGCGGAAAGAAGTAGTACCTTTGGATGTATAAGTGATATATTCTCTGGTTCAGACGGTATTGGAGGCATTTTTTCACGTCTATTTAAGTCTACTTCATTAACATATATTATATAGTAGTTGATCTCTATATTTATTTTTCAATTATGGGGGACAAAGTAGATGCAGGAGTGTACTATAAAAGGTGAAGAATTCCTTACCGATAATGAATGAAGTTATTCTTTAATAAGAGAGGTTATATTTCTGCTTATTAGTATTCTAGAGAATGTCGATAGCAGATGGAGAGTATGAGATTGATCTTTCGGCTTTTTTGAATAAAGATCATTCATATGAACGAGATATTTCACTTGGCATAAGATATGGATTTAGACCTGATTCAATGGATCAGACTAGTCCACTTACATTATATCAGACGGATCAAGAGAGTTTAATACAAGCTAAGACAGTAGACGGTTCGGGGGATAATATGATAATATTTGAGGGGAATCCAAAGAGGCTGGGACCTTCCAAGAATCCTGCAAATGAGACGTATTTCCTCACGGTGTCACCAACGGGGGACAACCAGATTGTGTTGAAAAAGTTGGATAACACGATTCGAGTTTCGAAATCACGCAATGTTGCCAAGTGGGAAAGAAAGATCGAATCGTGGAATAAAGAGAATGATAGTCGACAAAATAGGAATATACACATTCCAAAAATAGATGAGAGGTCTTCTCGGACGGATAAAGGACCAGCCAAGGCATCTAAAAGGCCACCGGCCAATAATTCCAAAATTAAAAGTAATGCAGTCATTGTTGATTCTGATGAGGAATCGGGTTTCATTGATGATGGCATGAATGACTCGGAATTCCCCGATATTCATTTTGATTCGATTCCTCAAGAAGCACATATACCTAAGAAAGCGTCGACCGCTCAGACTCCCGTAAGTACTTCCAAGATACGCCCAGAAGTGATATCAGACAAAGAGGATAAACTGAAACCAGTATCGAAACCAGCACCGAAACCAGCACCGAAACCAGCACCGAAACTGCGTCCAAAATCCAAGGTCAATGTGGAATCCAGTTCAAAACGCCTTTCCCAAGCACCTTCAAAGCCAGACTTGAAGGATATACCTCCAAAGAAACCACAAGAAGATAATTCAGATTTAGACATTGACGATGATTTTAAAGATTTAGAAGATCAATTACGGGAGGTATTAGAGGAAGATGGAAATCAAGCTGCAAATAAGTCACAATCCACTGCCCTTGTTGACGAAGATGACGATGAAAGTGATGCAGATGATTACAATTATCCCTCGCAGGCTCCAATCAAGATCAATTTTGAAGAAGGTGGTTTGAGTAAAAATAGTCGTCCCACTTTAAGTAAATCATTCTCCGGAGACTCTCAAAGTAAGCCAATGAGTTTGAAGGATTTAGTGGGTAACCGAAGAAAGGTCGATGAGGACCCAAGCAGCGAAGAAGAATAAGTCCTTTGCTAATGTCATTGTTCAATTCATTTAATTTCTCTACTTAAGTTCAAATCATATAGTCTAGTATATATTTCCAAATACAACTGTTATCTGCGCACTGAAAAATCATCTCTAATACATAATCATCTCTAAAACATAAGAGTATAAATAAATAATAACTAAACGATGAAAAGGGCTGTAGAGGAAGAAAGTTCTTCGTCGTCTGATAGCAGTGATGATGATTTGGTTGGACCTTCATTGAATGATATACCGTCTAAATTTGAAAATCCTCAACTAGTAAAGAAACGAAAGAAAAAAACGATAATTGATGAATCAAAACTTATAGAAAATATACAGTTCAATGAAGAGTACGGTGATTCGTATACGCAAGAAGCAAATATAAGTTGTGTTGCTTTAAATCCTATTGATGATTCAATCTTAGTTGCAGGTTTAAAAAATGGTGCAGTGAAATTTTGGCGCAAGAAGTCAACTACAGGTGATGGTAAAAATAAAGATAATAATAAAGAAGATAAAGAGACTTATACTGGACAACTTGAATTTATCAAACAATTCTCGGCCCATCCTCAGAAGGAAGTTTCCCAGTTAATTATTGATATCGATGGGGCAAGATTGGCCAGTATTGCAAAAAATGATTCCAATGTTAAAATCTTCGATTTGATAACATTAGACATGATACAAGTCCTTAATTTGAATTTTATACCAAGCACAAGGTCGAATTACGTTAGTTGCTGGTACAAGTCTAGGAACACAAATCATCTAGTAATAAGTGAACAGGATACTAATAAAATTCATATTCTAAATCCCGATGATGACGACTTCGAAATAATTAAGACCATTCATAGAAACCCGTTGAACGTCATAAATTATAACCCTAAGTACCAATGTATTATATCTGCTGATATCAAGGGTATAGTTGAATACTGGACACCGCAAGAGGAGAATACACCAAAATCTGTACAATTCAAATATAAATCGGAGACTGACTTACTTGAATTTGCTAAGAATAAGTCACCACCATCGTGTATAAATTTTTCTCCTGATTTTGAAACGTTTGTAAGTATTTCGTATCCTGATAACTGCATACGATTATTTGATTTCAAGTCTGGAAAGTTATTGAAATCATATGATGAATCTATAAAGGCATATGAAAAGAATGAAACAAATATTCAGCTAAAACTTATCAATTCAGAAAGAAAGTTATACATAGATGATCCAGAAGATATACTTAAACAAGGAAATATTATTTTTGATGAGAGTGGAAAATTTTTACTTTTTGGAACCTTACTAGGTATTAAAATCTTGAGCTTGCAAACTAATAAGGTGATTAGAGTTCTTGGTACTTCTGATCAATTACAGCTTAATCTAAGGTTTCATCAACTAGCATTGTCTAACAAATCCTCAATTAGCAATTTCAGTATGGAAATGTTGTCTTCTAACAATTCGATCCTTAATTCTAGTTTGAATAAGGTTCCAATTTTAATATGTTCAGCAGTTAACTCAGATAAGCTTTATTTGTTTAACACCTTGCAGACACCACGCCATAATGACATTGATTTGACTGTCAAAGTCAAAGGTAAAAAACAAAAACCTGTCGCAGTGAATAAATCATCAAAAATAATATTGCATACTACTTTAGGAGATATCAAACTAAAATTATTTAACGAGTTAGTTCCTAAGACAACCGAAAACTTTATCAAGCTTTGTGAAAAGGGTTACTACAATTCCACTATTTTTCATCGTGTGATTAAAACTTTCATGATTCAAGCTGGTGACCCTCTAGGTAATGGGACCGGTGGAGAATCATATTGGGGTGGATACATTAAGGATGAATTTAATTCATTATTAAGACATTCTAAACCGTTCATGGTGAGTATGGCTAACTCGGGACCTAATACAAACGGGTCTCAATTTTTCATAACTACTGAAAAGGCTCCATGGCTCGACAATAAACATACAATTTTTGGAGAGGTCACAGACGGTTTTGAGGCTGTTAAATCAATTGAAGATATAGAAACAGACTCCGATGATAAGCCTTTGGATCAAGTTATTTTGCTCTCTACTAGCTTAGAAGATTAAAAATGTAAATTATTTAGATCAGATTTCGCGATGTAATCTAAAACACAATCAATATTATCTTGAATCTATTCTATAAATACTTCATAATGGATCAATATACGTACAAAGAATTAGACGAAAGGATAAGTGGTCTTGAGCTACAATTAGGCATAGATAATGAAATAACTAAAAACTCAAATAGTACGGTAATATCGCAATTAACTCAGATACAAAAGATGCTAAATAAATTCTACGATTCAAATGGAGAATTGGAGACTTTGAATAGAATCATAAGTGACCTACAAATATGGGATAAGATAAAAGAACCTCCAATAGAACTTCCTACCGAAAAAAGCGTAGATAAGGATGTACCAAACGCAGAATGTATACCAGAAGCCACGTTGGATATGAAGCAAAAAATGGTGCTCATGAAATATCCTGCTATTAAAGAAGCATATAATAATTTGATTCAATTATCGAACATAGATGTTCCCAAACTAGTCAATTACATAGACACAAGTCAAGAGAAGACTCACAATTTTAGTACGGATAATTACGAACTTCTACAAAGAAAGCAAATAATACAAGATATAACCAACAATTTTCATTTGCTCGTAATAAAGAATATGGTCGTTTTTGAGAAATACCTAAACTTAATGGTTCGTGAAAACAAATATTGGGTAAGCGTTGATGAACAAGTTCAAGTGTTACGGAAAAAGTTAGTGGGGTATGAAAATAATCACAATGAACAAAATAAGTACTAAGATAGGAAGCGTAGATAACAAGCTACTTTCCAAAACCTTGAGTTTTGGTTTGTTTACTGCATTATATTTGAATGGTACTGGCTATCCTATCGCAATATAATTCGTACTTAAAACCGCTAATAAAATGTAATATTTCAAGTTTAACATCTATAACTTCAAGATTAGTTAATTGGTTCTGTTCAAATGTTATTTGTAAGCAAGCATGGTTCCTAAAGTTGATTTAAATATAATTAACCTATGCCTAAAGTTTCTTGTATATATAAATGCAAAAGATTTCAGTCAGAAATCAACATCTATTAGTGTATTTTGGCATATTTTTGCAATCATTCTTAATATTTGCAATTTTTAGTCTTGTATTTAAAAAACAATTAAAAAAATATTAAGTACACATATTCAAGGCAAATTAATACTATAGTCATAAATTGGGGCCATTCAACCCTTATTAAAAGTAAAAATTAGACTCAATCCAAGTTAATTGATATTGAAATTAAAAAAAAAAAAGTTTGGACGAGTCCGGAGTCGAACCGGAGACCTCTCCCATGCTAAGGGAGCGCGCTACCAACTACGCCACACGCCCTGTGTGAATTGAGAGAAATGGTCCCTAGCAGGATCGAACTGCTGATCTTGGCGTTATTAGCACCACGCCTTAACCAACTGGGCCAAGGGACCGAATTCCTGACAATGAAGTTTGTGAAAACAATAACTAAAACGTTTTCATTGATATCGTAGTATACTATACAAAAAAAAAATAAATTGCAAATCGAAAACTATCTAGTTTTAGAGTAGCCATGTCTGCTCTTCGAGGTATAACCAGGTCATCATTCAATAACTTGAAGGTACGGACAAGGTATTTGCATAACAGCAGTCTTCTGAAACTTATGACAAATGAAGTATCTACCAATTATATGCAACCAGAACCAAATGCTAATGATGAGATTATAGTGGCTATGAGTTCGGGAGTTGATTCATCAGTATGTGCCGCATTATATGCTGAGAAATATAAGAACGTAAGAGGAATATATATGGCTAATTGGTCACAAACTGCTAAATGTACAGAATCGGATTGGAATGATGTGAAAAAAATTTGTAATGATTTGAATATTCCTTGTGAAAGGGTAAACTTTGAAAAAGAATATTGGAATGAGGTTTTTCAACCGATGGTTCAAATGTATGAAAAGGGTCTTACTCCAAACCCGGACGTTGGGTGTAATAAATACGTCAAATTTGGGAAAATGATTGAGCATCTCACCAAGAAATTTCTGAATAACCAAAAGTGGTGGCTTGTGACGGGTCATTATGCAAGGATAATGAAGTGTCAAACGAGTAATGAATATAATTTATTGAGAGGATATTATAAGTCGAAAGATCAATCGTATTATTTAGCTAATATTCCAAAGAGGGTTTTACTGCAGGTCTTGATGCCAATAGGCCATTTAACTAAACCTAATGTTAGAGAATTAGCCAAAGGGTATAATCTTCATACGGCGAAGAAACCCGATTCTCAAGGCCTTTGCTTTGTTTCTCAGGATGAGAATAACTTTAGAAATTTTCTTAATGAATATATTGCACCAAACCCCGGTAACATTATAACGGAAGATGGAAAGATATGGGGCCAACATCAAGGGTTATGGCACGCAACTATAGGCCAGAAACTGGGTATATCAATGCCTCAGGGGGATCCAAGATATAAGGGAATTTGGTTTATTAGCGAGAAACGGTATGATACAAATGAATTGGTTATTGTAAAGGGTAACAATAATGACCGTTTATTTAAGAAAGGACTCAAAGTAAAGGAGTGGAGTTGGCTTATGGACGACATTAGTGCTATTTCTGAGAAGTGTGAAGAGGGAAATTTGAGTGTTCAATATAGGTCATTACAAGAACCTGAAATAATTAATTCGATTAAAATACTGCAAAGTGATGTAGATATAGAATTAGTCAAGAAGGCAAGAGCAATGGCACCGGGACAAAATATAGTGTTGTACGAGGGAAATAGAGTTTTAGGATCTGGAATTTTAGAAGAAACATACTTATAGATGAGTAGTGAAAATTCATATTTCACAAGAGTGATGAGTTGACCTACAAACTAAAAATATCAGTTCCAATATGTATAATATATTGTAAATAGTCTAATCAGTAAATTGTAAATAACAGCTCATTTATTATAGATAGTCTGGTGGTGTTTTACAGCTGAAAGAATGGTCGTACTTTCGTAAATATTGTGTGTAACCTTTAATTGAAACCTATGAATAAAATACTAAAATATTCGTAATAAAAAAACCCCAGAATAGAACCTAAGAACTCAAAATAATAAAACGGACAAAATAAGAATTGAAAAAAAACAAATGTAACGGAACAATAATATATAAAATTAAATTGCAATTAAAATGAAGCAATTTTTGGGTACAAATTCCTCAGCAATCCCTCCTTCTCAGATAATTGGGACGCCAGATAAGTGTCTTCTGGAGACGATTTCGTTTCGATCTCTTTATTTGCAACTATTGTCTTCTTCATATTTGCCAAGTAAGCGATAACCGAATCAACCATTTGCTTATGCTTTGCAACATCGTCTAATTTAAATTCATTAATTGACAATTTATTAAGCGATTCGATGGCGTCATCAGTTTCTTTATCTTCAGAAGAAGCTTCCTCGAGTGGCTTAGCTGACTTTTGGAAGTTGCTGACACCACCGAATTCCATTGATATTGGATGGTTGGCTTGATAGTTGAACGATCTATTGACTTGAGGAAAGTTAGGTGGAACTCCTCCATTATGACCGCCCATGCCATTATCATTTGTCTTCGAAATTTGTGGAACGGAAGGATATAATTGTTGTGGTTGTGGTTTGTATTGGTAATTAGTAGATAACTTTTGGTATTGTAAATCGATCGACGAAGACAATGAATTGAAGAATTTTTCAGCTTCAAGTAAGTTTTGTGAATTAACATTATTAGGGTATTGTTGTTGTTGATGTTGTGGATGAGCATGATGTGGTGGTGCTTGTGCCTGGTGTTGATGTGGATGTGACAGGATATAACGATCGTCAAAGCTGTTCAATTTATTGAACATATCCAAATTGTAGCTTGGCTCAACTTTAACCTTCTTGTTGCTGTAATCTGGGGCCATGGCTGAGATATTGTGGAAATTGAAATCATTCAAGATATTATTGACCATGTTATTGTTACCGTTATCAAATCTTCTCTTACGGTCTACACCATCGTTCATCATTGCCATATCCGATTGCATGGAAGGATACATCTGGTAATTTATGTCGTAGTTTAACATGTTGTCAAATGGATAAGGTTGCATGGTCTGAAACTGATGTGATTGCAGTTGAGGTTGTGAGTGGGATGGATTGTGAAAGTGCAGTTGGCGATATTGTTCTTGTTCGTGTTCGTGTTCGTGCTCGTATTCTCGTTCGTGATCGTGTTCCTCTTGTTGTCTGCGATGGGCCTTCTTCAATTTCTTAGGATGGTCGTCGGCATGGATCTTCGAGTGTTTCTTCAAATCCTGAGGCCTCTTGAATGACTTAGGACACACATCACAATGGAACGGCTTGAGCGGAACATGTACCCTCAAATGCGACGTGATATGGTCCCTCTTCACGGTGGTGACCAAACAATTATCCCAGTAGCATGTCAATGACAAGTTGTTGGACGATTTTCTTCCAACATGGTCATCACACAAGTGATCGTACAACAACTCCGGCGTATCAAAAATAACAGCACAATCATTCCAGTGACACTTGAATGGCCCCTTCATATCCTCATCCTTCACCTTGCGGTAGATCTTCTTTGGTTTGACGCTTCCATCGTCTCTGTCTACTCCGCTTGTCGTTTCTCCACCCGCTATTTTGGTCTCCACACTCCCCTCATCTTCTACTATCATCGTGGGAACATCGTAGCTGCCTTCACTTAATCCCGACCCACGAATATCTTTATCTCCCTCCCCAAAGAACTTCATGTACTCACCCTTCTGGTGCGGCGAGTTTTCGCTCGATTGCGACGTAAATGACGACTGTGGTGAGTCGTTTGTGCTCTGTGAGCTCGTAAGCGGCGATCCGGTCGAAATTCCATCTATGTCCAAATTGAGGTCCGAATCAAACATTCTGTACCCATTTCCATGTTCATGTCCGGCGCCATGCCCATGTCCATTACCGGTTCCCTGATCGTTTCCAGGTCTCCCTGCATTCGTATCTGCATCTAAATATGATATTGGATGTAAATTAAAGCTCATTTTATCCTTGTCTTCTAGAAAATACCTAAACTGTCATTATTTGATAATAGTGTACTTTAATCCGCTTAAATAGAAGTATTAACGCCAAGAAACAAAAATTGCTTAACAGAAAGGTCATTTACAGGTTAGATCAAAATATGTCATTTTATTACGTCAGTTTACATATTACATCTTATTTATGTCATTTCTAGCAGCCCACGCGACAAAGGCGCAATTTCGGGCCATCAATCGTAAATGTCAATGTATCCGAGGGGGTGGTGACAAGAAAAAATGGTGAGACAAGAAAAAAGGACCACAATGACTGACAAGAAAAAAAAATGCCTTCAGCCAGATTCGAACTGACGATCTCCTCATTACTAGTGAGGTGCCTTACCAACTTGGCCATAAAGGCAGCAGAAATGTGAGGAAATCTCCCGGGGGTGAGTCGAACACCCGATCTCAAGATTACTTTGAGGTACTCATTACAGTCTCGCGCCTTAGCCAGCTTGGCCACCGAGAGGATTTCTTGTTTGTGTAAGAGAACTCAAGTATACATATATGGATTATATTTGTTTTATACATGGTTGCAAAAGTTGGTGTATAAATAGAAGTGATTATCCCCTGAGTCTGGATAGATGAATGGAGGAAGGGAATTAGGAACTAATTATAGGTAGTTAAAGTTAGTTAGTTAGTTAGCTAAGAATAAGAAGATAGGTTCTATTTGGTCTATAGAATATCTATATAATATACAAAGATAAATAATTACTATAATAGTAACCGGTTTCCTTACAATTGGTAGCGCCGCAAGTAAGATCATAGTATAACAATTAAAAAGTGAAATAAAATGTCAAGAAGTCCAGAACAAATAAATGAGCTTATAAAGGAACTTAGAGAAGAGAATCAAAGAAGGGAACAACGTCAGCTAAAAGAGAGAGAATTATTTCGAGAACAACAACAACAGGAAAGGGAACTTGCTAGAGAACAATTAATCCTAGAAAGAGAATCGGCTCGACTGGAAGCTGTTGATAGAGAGACTAGAGCGTTTATTACACTTGCTAATGTTAAACGTATTCAGGCAATAAAAATCCTAGCAAAATCCAAGAATTTAAAAATGAAATTGAAAGAATTTCTGAAGGATTTAATCTTAATAGTCGACAACTCATTACGATAGCCGGTAGAAATATGAAAGGCAAAGCTGAAAATTGGTTTAATCAATACATGAAAGATGATAGTAACCATATACGTACATTCGATCAGTTTATCCTGGCTTTAGAAACCCACTTTGGAGAAGGATATGATGTACAATGGCATCATTCTCGTTTACTTGACTTAGTACAAAACGGATCAGTTGAAAATTTTAATAAGAAATTTGATAAATTACTTGAAAATTTACCTGCTGACTACTTACATGAAGATGTTAAAATAAATACTTATTTGACCCAATTGAAACCAAAAATTAGAAGAGAAGTTAAATGTAAAAGGCCAACTTCTGTGAGAGAAGCTCAAAGAATAGCAATGATATATGATGATCAATACCATAGAGATACAAATTGGGAAAAGAAATTTATAAAAAGACCAAGAAAGCTATTCAGACCTAAAGAGAGTGATGATATGGGAATTGATAATATAGCAATTAAGCCAAACCAAAGAAAAAAAGTATGTTTTAATTGTCAAAAGGAAGGCCATATTGAAGCTAAATGTCCTAATAAGTCAAATCTGTATTAGGTAAAGTTGCTGCAAAATTATTTAATGGTATCATACGTATCCATGGATTACCACAAGAAATTATTTCAGACAAAGATTTCAACTTCTTAACCCCATTTTGGAAAACAATACAAGCATGTTCCAGTACAGGATTAAAGTTTTCGACTACCAATAATCCAGAAACCGATGGTCAAACGGAAAGAGTAAATGCAATAGTCAATAGATTATTAAGAAATTATGCATTTAATGAACATACATCATGGCAAGATTTCATTTCAGCAGTGGAATTTTCATACAATAGTAGCTTTCAAGTATCAATACAAACTACACCATTTAATGCAGACTTACGCAGATTAACACAAGTCCCCAATGCATATTCACCATTTTCAGTAGAAACTCAATCTACTCGAGCACAAGATTTGGCTATTAAGTTAAAAGCAATTCATACAAGAACGCATGATTTAATAGTAGAAGCTCAAGCAGAACAAGAAATATTGGCAAACCGTACTAGAGAACGTATCAAATATGAAGTAGGTGAATGGATTCTACTTAATAGAGATGCATATTTGAGCCATACTTTATTTTATAAAATGCAACCAGTGTATTTTGGTCCATATAGAATTGTTACTCAATCAGGAGAACAAGCTTTTGAAGTGGATATTCCAATTACTTCAAAAAAAACACAGAATTATCAATTTGAAGTGGTTCCGTAAATTATATGAAAGATCAGAATCTTACCCAAAACAACCACCAAAAACGAATTTAGAAGCAATTGAACGCTAAAAATAAAGAAATTATTGCTATCGCAGGATAAAATAAAAAGACGCTGCTTTTCGATATATACTGGCTAGACTGTCATCCAGGACATTCCAGTACTATGCCTAAGAAACTATTCGACAAATATGTACCACAAGTACAAAGAAATTCGTTACTCGCGAATCCTTGAACCCAGATTTAGTCTGAATCGGGACGATTCAATAAAAAACGGGGGAGAGTGTAAGAGAACACAAGTATACATATATGACTATATATATGTCGTGTTGCAAAAGTTGGTGTATAAATAGAGTGATTATTCCCTGAGTCTGGATAGACTAATGGAGGAAGGAAATTAGGAACTAATCATAGGTAGTTAAAGTTAGTTACTTGGTCTATAGAACATCTATATAATATACAAAGATAAATAATTACTATAATAGTACCCGGTTTCCTTACAGTTTGTGTATCTTGGACTTAGCGGCTATAAGGTGAGACGGTACGGGATATTTTTGAAATATCACGTGATGGTGTTAATTGCTCCATCATTCGCCTGGTAGTAAGAACTGGACATAAATAGTATAGTGGATAGTGGATTTGTAGGGCATTTTTGATAGTAATACGATAGATAATAGTGATGTCAGTGAATCCTTCTAATAACACGACTACGAGTACCGAGACGAATACAGAGACGAGGCCGATATTGCACCTTCGGAATAAGAAGACGGACAAGACGGCCAAGCCCAGGGTGAGATGGACCAACGATGTGGTAGACAACGAGAATATGGACAAAAAGAAGTCGAAGATATGCTGTATATTTCACCCGCAACGGGAGTTTGGAGAACTGTCATCGGAATCGAGTGACGAGTCGAGCGATGAGTCTGACCATTCGGACGATGGGGCAGGAGAAGGTGCATCGAATGGAGCATCAAATGGGGGTTCTGGCAACGATGCATGCTGTGGAAATCACAAGCGAAAACAGAAGAAACCGAGGAAGTCGACGCCTAATGCGTATGAGAAGCAGCCTACGTATAAGAACAAATAGGGTAGGACCAGTGAATACAACTAGCAGTAGGTTGGCCTACGGATGGCAAATATTGCTAGTAAGATAGGGCCAGGATACGACCAGGATTCGGTTTTAGGTATTTAGATATCTAATTAAAGCGTTGGCTGGTTTCTTTAATCTGCGACAACTGGGAATAACAATTAATCAAATAGAGACCTAGATCTTCCATGATTACTTGAACAGGAGTGGAACCTGAAATCGACGGGCCAAAATGACAGAGAATTCTAGTGGCTAGCTTATCGATTTTCTTCGTTTATTTTCAACAAGTACTCCTTTAGCAGGTATTTAATGTACGAAACATCGATTTTGCACCTTGCGTCATAACTATATAGATTCAACATACAACATCTAATTTTGATAATGTTTCTCTGTACTTCTTTATTGTTCAGATATACTTCAAATGCTGTTATATGATGAATACTTACAATATATACATGTAATCAATCGAGCGAACGATATCGTTAGATCATAATTTACCATATTATTAATATAGTACATAATAAATAGAAATAATAAAAACAATGCATAGATAACCAAATGAACCAGGCCATTGTAGTTGGCGATTAAGTCACTGCTGCCATTTTGCACCCAAGCAAACCAAATATAATATAAATTCTCATGTTTAATTGTTTATTAGTAGAATTGAAAATTAAGCTTCATTTGAATGTCTTAATGTTATGCCATAAATTTGTATACGAATAGCGCTCACGCTGTATAAAGAACTATTCTGGATTCGCAACAGTTAATATCTTCCGAGAATAGTCGTTCTCATCGCCAAATGACTTCTTTGATTCATTATTATTCATAAGCATTGCATCAGGGTCTAATCTTGAATCAAACTCAGTGATCGGAAACATTATTTGACCCCCTAAAATTGGATCGTGGCTTTGCACCAGATCATTTCTACTATGTTTTGTAAGTTTCTTTCTTGAAGAACTTCTCGTTACACCACTGTTATTATTTGCGGCAGTGAAATAAGAAAATATCGACTTGTTCGAATTATCACGCTTCAAATTAGACGAAACGGTCGATGAGTTCTTGGAATCAGGTATTACTGCCGGCATCATTGCCTTTTCGTTATTTATTGAATACTCATCCGACGAGTATTGATTCTCTTCATCGGCATAATCATCATGCGACTTCTTGAAGCAGCAATATACTATTCCCAATAAAAAACCAAGTACAACCACTCCTACTGCAGTGAACGTTCCTGCCACTTTCCCTGTAGAATCGAAAAAAGAATTGTTTTCTTTCGATTTATTCTCATCAGCACCCGCCTCATTGGAAGACCCAGACGATGAGGTAGACTCTGGTTCATCAGTCGAGGATGGAGAGTCTGTCACATATTGTGTTTTCACAACATCAGTCGGATTACCATTCACAGTCTTTACTGAGAATACAGTTGTAGCCTTAAGTGTCTCCGAACTCGACGATGAAGATGACGAAGTAGTCTGAGGAGCTGAAGAAGCTGAAGAAAACGGCGATGATGATGATGATGATGATGATGATGATGATGATGATGATGATGATGATGATGGTGCTGATGATGATGATGATGGTGGTGCTGATGACGAAGACCAACTCGATGAAGCCGAAGATAAAGACGACGAAGACGACGAATATGAGGAAGTTACAGGTTCATCATCCCAGGTTGATGAAGATGACGATGTAGTAGGCTCGATCAATGAGGATGAAGACGAAGTTCTTGTAGATGACGTCGATGACGATGAAGTTGTGGTGGGAGTTCTCGAGGTCGATGTCGAGGAAGATGTTCTAGACGTTGAGCTAGAAGTAGTCTCAGTGGAACTAGTACTCTCAGATGTAGAACTTGGACCCGAGCTCCCTTGTGTACCACTTGGGTCCCCTACTATAAGGTACCCATAGTATCCCAGACCAGCACATTTTTCGGAAGGAAACCCAGGACAATCCTCGTCACAATTGGACATCGAGGAAGTATCCCCAGGGAGGTAGTTGGAACACCAGCAATCGTATCCCTGTAAAATAGCCACGGCATATCCATCTGACATACAAGTATCTTTACATTCACCGTTGGACATATACTGCGACGATGTCTTTCCACTTCCTATATTCTGACTGGAACACGAGTCCAATGTCAACCCACACACCACCTGAATCAATCCTAGTATCAAAATCAATCTATTTGCTATCATCCTTCAACTATTTTTCTTATAAGATATCCACCAGTTAAAGCTTCTATTTTATCTCAAGGAAATATCTGCCTATTCAGCTTCCGGTATCGATCAAAATATATTAAGCTAACTTTATATTACCACTCAACTATAAAAACACCGTACTGGTGACTGAAAAACTCTACAACGGAATTTGTAGGTTATCTTACCTATATATTGCAAATTAAGGATAATTCGAGATGCTGAAATATTCGAAAATTATCGTTTAGTATACTAAACCGACTGTATACGGGTCCGATCCTACAGGTTATTAACTTAAAAAGTAACGTTGATATGTACAAAATCTATTATGTCTATTGTCCGGATTTGTTTTGGTTCGCCCTAGTTTAAAATAGAAATTGCCGAATTAGGTAATGTTATCAGCAATCTTGCTAACTGTCCTCGTCGATTCAGTTGAAACTACTGCATGTTTCCACACATATTGCAACAGTGGAATGAACATGGAACATAACTATGCTAGTGTAAGCTTTAAAGGAGCTTCTTCATGCTCTATTCACGTAAAATGTGACTGAGATTAGCCTGCTAGACATATATAAAAAGATCACCAAAATTATACTTTTAGGCACTGCCGGTGAATCAGAGGTCAATGTAATGTTTGGCTTTTGCTATCATCGTAAACGTTTCCTTAAAATATTTAGAAGCGAATACATACATTTAAGGTAATACTCTCTGCCAAAGTATGCAAAACATGTACTTGGAGGTTTAGAGGGGACGAATTAGGAACATATTCAAATTTAATCGGCAACTAAGGTTATAAGTTTACCCTATAACAATGCATATTTAGTAAGTTTAAACCTGTAAATGTGGGATCCAGGATTCTTTAGTGCATAAAGCCCGAGCTGCGCACCTGGAACAATGCATGAGGCTGAATTAGTGGTATCATTCGATACAATAGAAAATCACCGAAAATATTCTTTCAATAGGGCATGTGGTGCTATTGCTCTACCAACTGACACGATGAGCAAGAGGTTAAAATAGTAGATGGTACACCAGATTACTGAAAGATGTTCGACATACTTGTCCCAGAAAAGGGAGCATTCCAAAATCTATGCGTACTCTATGTAGTCTATTTACTTAGCGTAAGGGATAAGGAGGTGCTTATCCCGTTTGATTTGTGATTGCTTACATGGCAAGGGGATGGAAGGGGTTCCTGTACAATGCACATTGGGTATTTATTACTTAATTTTATACATGCTTAAATATGTCCGATTCAATGGAATATGCGACCGAAGGCATTAAAAGGTGAAATATCGATTCCATGGTGGGTGAGGAGTGTGTATGGAATTCAAGCGAAGAAGCAAATCACACGATGATACCTCTTTCGGTCATTTGTTGAACGGTGTAGTTGTCTATTCCCTGTTGAAGTTTATACAAGCGATCTCTGTTTCTGGCATTTGCGGTTTTGCGGTTTTGGTACTGCTCGTATTTGATAATTTGGTCTTGGGGAACCAATACTGTACATGGCTCCAATTGTAGATGATCTATGATTTCCTTGGGGTCCATTGGATTGTTCTTTTGCTTGATATGAGCCTTGAGACCTATCCAAAGGTTTCTTTCCTCCATAGACAACAGGGCCAGTAATGAGAGGAGAGGAGATCCCTTTCGGTTATAATAAGCTAATTTACCTTCGAATTTGGTTAGCTTGAATCCAACTAGTCTCTTGAGGATCTTGAAGTTTTCCGAAACTGATTTATTTGTCTCGTATTTAGTGACCTCCTGTGGTAATCCTAAGTAGTGAGTAGCGTCGTGGATCAATCCGCGGAGAATGAATGCAATTTTATTATAAGAATAGTTGTCTTTATTTTCACATACTCCCAGTATTATAAATTTATAAATATCAGGATTATCGTAGAGATTATCATTAATGTTGGAATAAAGGGATACAAGTAAAAGGTCTTTATTAGATATTTGCTTATTCTTGATAATGCCTTCGAACAAGTATTTAATGGAAAAGCTGTCAATTTCACAAGCGCTCACAAATGACCATAACTCATGTAGCTGATCTTGCGTCGCATTGATTGCTTTATGATATATGATTTTATTGAGGAACTTCGAATCCTGGCGCCATTCCACCTGCAAATCGTTTTCTATGAATGTTATAAGTTCGTTTGTGTCCTTTGTGGTTTCCATGTAGTCATCAAGAATCCTAATGCTTAAATTCTTCAGAATAGGCAAATTAATGCTGATTATTTTATTTATGAATAATTCTTTTAAAAAAATATTGTTGATCAGGTCATAAATCCTGCTCCAGGTCGTCAAATTAATTTCGATATTCAATGACTTACTGAGCTTCAAATATTTTATTATAATTTGGTATGTGTTAGAAATGGATCGAATTTTGGAGTGTGTTTGGCATAGCTTCAACAAATTGTTGATTGTATCGATGTTGGGTTTGTGACCGTCTTTATTCATCACGAGTAATAGTTCTCTTGCAAACGAACTCTGATTCTTATCATATCCAAAAAACTTGATCAAGTCATTGTAGGTGTATACTGAGCGGAATGGTTGGTACTTTGTGTTGGTTATTTTATGCGTATGTAACAATATGTCCGATACAAGGCCATTTTGTAGTGACAGTGAATTCTTGTATAAGATCTTCAGGTGCGTAAGAAAGTAGATATATTTTTGAAAACTCTCTGCATCTAATAGTGGCATCGGTGGTATTTCATGGAAGTGGTATCTTGGGGTTATATCGGAAAACTTGTTCATACGGTCTTGGTGATCTTGCTGTTTTAGTATTCTCGTAATCGTTTGATCATTATTTACCTCGTCCGATTTTAAATATTCGGGTGTTATATCGATTAGCAAATCCATCATTTGGTTGAATATTATTCTATCTTCCAAGAAGTTATTGAAAACGTTCACCGTATCTTGGTTGGTTTTTCGTACCCATACAATTTTGGCCAAGTCCGAATTATACTTAGGGAGATCATTATTGAATACTTTTAGATTTGAAATCCCCAACGGCTCCAAAAAGTCCTGATATACTTTCCGCTGATATCCTTTCACTAATGGTCTGAATTTATGAAGATCTGCATTGGTTAAATTTCTATTAGGCTTGTGTATTACTCTTGGTGTTGAGTCTTCTTTCGACGTGGGTAAAAGCACATTACCCTTTTGTGAACTGGTGAATGATTCCAATTGACGAGCAGAACGGCCAACCCTGGTTATTGCATCCTTTATAAAGTTCATGGATTCATACTACTTTAATACCAATATGGCTAAACGTCTTTTATTTAGGCTGAAGAATTTAACTAGTGGAGCTCACGTGAACGTTTTTTTTTTTTTCAGACCCATTTTTCAAAGAGATGGAGATTAACAACTATATTACTATTCTATCCTAGAATAAATCGAAATAATATATTAACATGTCATCACCACAGAGAGAAGGATTCACTGCACCAGCATCTATATCACACGCAGCTCACGGACAAGTTACCAATAAATCGTTGGGAGTTAAGTACAACTGTGCCCAATGTGCCACTTCATTCTCATTAGGAAAAAGTGATGCTATTAGATGTAAGGAATGTGGTCACAGAGTCATCTACAAGGCTAGAACTAGAAGAATGGTTCAGTTTGAAGCACGTTAAGTTGAAGAATAAGATTAGAGATTCACTTCGAGTAGGTGAATAGTGTGTTTTGTATTATAGGTTTGCATAAAAATTCTTAGTAATGGATCAAAATATAGTTTAATAAGTAGGTCAATATTATTAGTTATAAAATAATACATGAGTTATTAGGATATTACGAATAGCACAGTAGGAAAGGAATACATACAATTATATTATAAATTAGAATAGGAACAACCCATATCAATAACAGTTTAATGATAGCTATAAAATTGTAATAATACATAAACAAACAAATTAGAGGGGGAGGATATTAATAGCACAATAATAGAAAAATAAAACAATATAGAATGGCTCACTGGAACCATCTGTCGACTAGAAAACATAAAATCAAAATAATGAACATAAATTTAGAAAAAGGTTTATTTGAAAACATTCTTTAACTTGGAGAAAAATCCCTTCTTTTTCTTTTCGTCCTTCTTTGCATCCTTCTTTACCTCTTTCTTTGCGTCCTTCTTGGCTGGTGTAGGCTTCTTTGATGAAGTACCAGCAGTACCAGCAGTACCAGCAGTACCAGTAGCAGGAGCAACATTAGAGGAATTGTTAGCTTTCACGCCTGAGGTAGATTTTTCATTAGAGGTATCAAATAAATGAGCTTCTTCAGTTAATCTTTGCTTTTCAGACTCGGTGGGTTGAATTTCTTCAACTATCACATCACCTTGTTCTCTGGCACGAAGTTCAGCTTCGACATTGGTCCTGTTACCAGCACCTTGAGCAATAACAATTTCATCAGCGGAAGCAAATTGTGTCAAAGGTGGAGCTCCTTCTCTTCCAGTAACAGGAGAGGCATCGACTTCCTTTTCGGCATTGGCATCATTAATTATTCCACCTGCAGTTGGTTGAGTTTCCTTATTCAATGGAGCAGTTTCCTTACTAAGTGGGACGGTTTCCTTATTCGATGGAACGGTTTCCTTGGCTTTTGGATCCAAAGTTGATGAGACATTTTGTTCATGAACTGGGACATCATCGGATACAGCCTGAGGGGCGTAGTCCTTTTCGGCGCCAGATGACGTAGCAGCATAACCAGTTCCCGCAAGTGCAGCGCCTCCAATAGCTGGAGCACCGTATTTCTCAGCTTTAGATGTTTCTGCAGGTTGAGATTCATAAGGTTCGTTGGCAAGTTTAGAATCAGTTTGAGGAGCTGCAGCGTGGTCATGCGAAGAAGCACCAGCAACAGCAGGACCACCAAGTGCAGCACCACCTTGTTTCTTATCATCTACGAATCTAGAATCAGAACCACCATAGTTAGGTAACTCGGATTCCTTGTTTGAAAATTGACCAGGTGCAAAAGATGACTTCTTCTCGTCAGCAAAGTGCGAAGCATCACCAGCATATTCAGGCAAATCAGACTTTGCATCGCCTGCAAAATGTGATACAGCAGCACCACCAGCGAGGGCACCGCCACCAAGAGCGGCACCACCAAGAGCAGCACCACCGAGAACACCATGCTTGTTGTCCTTCGAAGGTTCTGATGAAGTCTCCGAAACATTAGTTGGCGCCTTATCACCAGCTTGTGAGTCAGAAACGTTGGTTCCTTGAGAAGTAGCTGGAGCACCTCCAATAACAGGTAAGAATTCATTTTTGGATTCTGATGGCTGGGAGTCTAAGCCAGAAGAACCAGATGGGACTTCGGCATTGGATTTATCAGCAGGTACATCACCGAGTGCAACAGCACCGGTATTTTTGTCACCTGCATCATAATTAGAGCTACTTGATGAAACCTTGGAAGCTTCCTTGTTATCCACAGGAGAGTAACCAGAGTTTGCAGCAGCGCCTACAGCAGCACCTACACCAGCAAGACCGGCGGCAGCAATGATTTCATCTTCATTCTTATCTTTCCTAGTTTCATCCTGAAGATCTCTTGCTTGAGGGTCAAGAGTTTGTGGTTCCGGAGTTGCTTCTGGTTCAGTTTCACCCTCCGTGGTTGTAATATCATTGCCTTCAGTACCGTCAGTACCTTCGACACCTTCAGGAACACCTCTAGATGCATCAGAAAAGCCACCAGCAGTTGCACCACCTGCACCAAAAGCACCAGCAGCTTCAGCCGCCCTCTTCTTCTTCTTGGCCTTGTATTGACTTCTCTTGACCTTCTTCTTTTGTTTCTTCTTTTCTTCTGGACTTAACTCCGAAGCGTTTGCCGCATTATTATCAGTATTCTCAAACTTAGTGAAAGCGTCTAACGAGTCCTTGTCTTGTGGAACTTGGATACCTGGTTCCCCAGCAATTGAGGCCTGTTGACCTTCGGTTGATGGCACAGCAGCGGTGTTCAAACCCTTTTCATTTGGATTCTCAAACTTGGTGAAAGCCGCTAACGAATCCTTATCTTGAGGAATTTGGATACCCGGTTCGCCTGCTACAGTTGCATGTTTACCTTCTGTTGATGGCAAAACAGTGGTATTTAAATCCCCCTTCTTGGATTGGTTACCAGCAACAAACAATCCACCGCTTTCTGGAATTCTCGAGCCTGCATCATGCGATACAAATAAGTCACTGGCAGCCACATAATTGTTTTCAATGCCGCTTTCATCCTTGACAACCTTTTCGGTAGGAGACACCTTCCATTGACCATCAACAACGTATTTATAAAGAATCTCATCATCGTGGGTTGGCAATGGCACCGTTAATTCAAACGAGCCATCTGCTTGCTTAACCAAGAATAAAGTCTTGGACCAATTATCAAAAGTACCAGTAAGAACGACTTCTTGCGGTCCTTTTGGCCTAATTTACGTTAGTTTCATGTTCAAGGATTCCAGATTAATCATCGAGGATATCTTCACATTTCATCAATTATTCTCCAATTGCTCGAACATACCATTTAAAAGTGTATACAGTAGACATTTATAGTGTTCTTGATTGTATATATTGTTTTCTTTGAACTTATCAAGGATTACTACGATATATTATCTATGCTATACTGTTCTTGCTATTTCTGATTTTTCTGTTGTTGGTCACGTCCTTTATATACAGGATTAGTTTTTATGCTGGTTAAAGCCCTTCATTACCGGTTTCTGGAACGGTAGCATTACCAGCAAGATCATCCGAAGAAATAATGAGCTTGGAACCACCGAAGTAACTCAAGAGTATGGGAAGCAAACATAGAGCATGAATCGCGGCAATAAAGACCAATGCTAGCCACATTCTGAAGTAGTAGACCTCGAAGATCTTCGATTTAGTGAATGCGAGAACTGAAATTCCAATAAACTTGGTTAGGGTTATACCACCTAACACCGAACCACCGACTGTAGTAAGGGCCTTGTGCGCCTTGTTTTCTCTAGGGTTTATTGAGTAGATATCGGGGGGTGTGATGGTAAAAGCGCGAGTAATATGGATAGTAAACTCCACCGCCAAACCGGCACAGATGACCAAGTTAACGAGGGAAACAGCATTTAGGGAGATGGACCAGAGAGACATCACGCCTCCAATATTGACGAGGACGATGCACACAGTGACGACAAGAACAGTAGCGGAAGATACCGAGCCTAGGAGGAACGCACTTATGCACCATATGATAATTGCAGCAATTAGCAATAATGTGAGGGTTAGTTTGACTATCGATTCATACTGGACGAAGAATATGTAGAACGGGGAGAACGCAAACATATCAAGGTCATTGTCATACGATTCAATCTCTCTGACGATCCGGAGCGAGTTCTTGTGAGCATTGATAAAGTCGGCCTGCGAACGTAATGGACTATGACTACTTCTAAAATAACTAGAATCAATTTTGCTTTTGTTTCGGTTTACTGATATGCTAGTGGAATACGGTGCCTTGCCACCTAATGGACAGGGGTCACTCGGTTCCTCGATCCACTGATTGAAGTAAAACATAAATTCCTTACCGGTAGGGAAACCTTCCATCGTGTTACTGTATTGTGGGTCATGGTCTGTATAACATGCTTCACATAATCTTTCAGGTGTGCTGGGTGTACAGAATTGTTTGTCATCGAAGGGCGAGTTCTTTTTGAACCTACAACATTGGTCCAAATCTGGATTCAACCATGTTAAGAAATCGTCTAGCCAGCTCGAAGCAGGCTCCGCAATAGTAGATTTAGAACTCCGTTTAAGTTCCTGCTCTAATATATTTGAGACCGAAAACTCATTACACGTCGAAAATTTTCCACACAACTTCTGTTGGTTTTCTCTCTCTGTGACATCTAAGTTCTTCATGACGAAGAAAATTGGAGGACCAACGTTTAAATATTTGTACACTGAATTGAAATAATCAATCAAATATGAGTCTGATGGAATTGCAATCCTCTGGTCTAATCCAAATTGAATATTGGGCAAAAGGCTTAGTGAAATACCTAACCAAAGTAGAAAGAAGGTAAGAATTTTAGGCTTATTCGTCCTAGAAAGTATAAACGGAGCATAGTAGGTATCAATTAATTTCGAGAAATTGTATTCAACCTCTTCTGGTTGTTCATACTCGCTATCGTCATCACTCAAACTAATTGGTTCGTCGACTTGTATACATGGAACACAGTCAATTCTATCGTCCTCTAATCTTCTTTGGTCTAACGCTAATAAAGCAATAAATCCTGTCATTTGTAAAATAAAATTCATCATTATTGCCCCCGCTGAATAAAAAGCAAAATTCTTGACAGCCGGCATTTCAACCCTTGTAGCCAACAAGAACATTGCAAATTGCAAGATAGCACTGATCAAACATGAAGGACCAACGTTTTTTAATGTCTGAGATATCCTATACTCAATTGAATCGTCAGGAAGTAGCTTATTGTTAAGGTGTAATTCATGAACAATCAAAAAAATGTTGTCAATACCAACAGCCAAAATTAAGAATGGTATAACTTCAGCAATGATCAAAGTCGATTTCAATCCTATCATTGAAAAGATACCGGCCGATGAAGTGACTGATAATAAGATAATAAAGATACCTCCTAAACCTAGCTGAAATCTAGTATGAACTAAATCCTTCAACTTCATACTTGTAGGTACCTTACCACCTAATGCTAGCGAAGCATACAAAAACATTAAAAGGTACGAGACAATGATTATACTGATATCCATATTTGTAGACTTATTCAATTCTTCTGTTAATGACACTTCAGTACTAAAATCTATTTTCAAATTCGTGTTTTCATTTCTTAAGTCAAATATCCATTCTTTCAATGCATGTTCATACTCGACAGCATTACTGGTATATTCTATATTTGACAGGTTATTGTTGATTAACAATGTGATTACAAAAGCTTTAGAATCGAAAATATCTTCTTTGTCAAACAATAGATTTTTCTTTAAAGGCTGTTGGAATGTAGGTAGACAGTTCACCGGTGAATCTGTACAACTCTTGAGTTGTTGTTTCCAGTTGTCTTCTTTAAGATTTTTTATGTCTCCTTGAAAGTATTGCGCAAAAGATTCAATGGCACAATCATCACCCATTGGCTTGAAGCAAAGGTCAGTTAAGCCAAAATTTTCATCATCACCAATCGTCAAGCTTCTTAATTCTTGTTCTTTTTCAAACCACCATTGGATGTTTTCCCAATTAAGAATAGGCTGACTCTCATTGCTGGAACTGATGATTATTTGTTCAATTCTAAACCATTCCCCAAATTCTTGTTCAAAGAACTGAAGATTCTTAAGCGCCGGTTCTTCAGGACTTACCCATAAGTTTATAGGATTTATCTCAAGACTGAGCCAGAATAATCCACTTGACATGAAAAGCGTCACCACTATGCAAACCCCAATAGTTATTCCCGGTAACAGGGCGCAATAATAACCGATATACTCAAACCCAGTTTGAATATAGCCAATTAGTTTCATATGATATTCTTCTAGAACAGCGAGACTAGATGAATTGCTATTTCTTGTGAAATGGTAGGTGTTTCCTACGTCGTCATCATCATCATCATCTATTAAACTATTACTCCAACGCCTAGTATCATTTTTCTTTGATCTTACAATAGAAATGTGGTATCCTCCTAAGATCAAGATTAAACAACCCCAAAGAATAATGATGGCGAACGAAAAACATGGTAACACACCTATCGTACACTTTTTGTCATAACTTTTAAAGCCAGGTAATTTTGGACACGAATTTGAGCAGTCTGAACAGGCGCACTTGTAATCTTTATCATCACAGCTTTTCATATCGCCAGATCTTAAGATTATGCCATCATTTTGTTGTCTCTCAGTTGTAGCATATTCGTAATTAATTTGAAACGGAGATCCTCCTAAAAGCGGTTTTTCATCACCTAAGAACTTTAAAAAGTCCTTATAATTCGTGGCACCTCCCCCAATCAAATCCATAGCGTATCCATTAGTTGCTGAGAACTTTACCTCTTTACAAGAATTAAAGAACTCTGAGGCATAATCCGAGTCTACGAATTGACTCAATTCTGTTACTATTTCCTTCTTCTGGTCTATAGACTCTGAAGTCTTAGTGATATCTATGAATGTCGACTGGTTAGAAGAACATGTGAACTTGCAAAAGAAATCGTAGAAATTCTTCCGACAAGCAGGGCATGAACTTATTAATGGGTCAACTTTCTTTAAATTGGATTCTAAATTTAATAGTTGCTTCTCAGAACAGCAAACTCTCTCCATAGGAAAATCGGCACCACATATTCGGTTTAGTATCTCAATAGAGCCCTTTGATGGCTTTACTGCCTCCGTATTATTCACACATGGTAATTCACTACCAAAAAGTGACTTCTTACCGCAATTATCATACATTGCACAGAACCCATCCTCATGGACCACACTTAAAGCAAATCCCAAAAAGCAAAGAAAACTAGTCAATGCTAGCGTGACTCTATTCATATTAAACTATAATTATAGGATATATGGCTATGAAATCGTTTAAAATAGATAAAGAGCAAGATATCCGTTTCTGGTTTGCGACTGATTAAGCTGCTAATTTAAACGCGCCAGAAAAAGGTGTATGAAAACTTCCAATTAGCGTCCAGAATAGTACTACAAAAGGATGTTAATAGGTATATCTGGAACTCTTAGTTCGGGAAAAACAGAGGTTGCTCGATATTTGACATTTCAAGGCTTTAAGTTGCTAGTGTTCAAGGAAAATGGGGATAAAGAGGTCGAATCATCCGGGTCTTGTGAATCAGCATCGGTAATTGATATTAAAGAATTATCTATCTCAAACGACGATATTACAACTAAGGAGATAAATAATGGATCGATGGAACCGTATAATCTGTTTAATGAGTTGGACGAGTTGCTTGAATACGTTACGACGAACTGGCGGATGAACTTTGTAATCTCTCACATAAGTGATATTGAAATGTTGAATTCGCTTCAGAAAAGACCATTCTTTTTGCATATTTCGATAGATGCACCTATACAGTTGAGATTTAAAAGGTTTTCTATTAAACAAAAAAGGGAGTTGTCTATTGAGGAGTTTATTTATCAGTCAGATAGGCTTTTATTTTCCTCCACCAACCCGTTAATTGAAATAAATAATCAGGCGCAAATTAAGATTATCAACACATCTGCATCGATCAAGAGCTTATATGTCAAATTGTCTGAATTGAATTTATTGAACCAGGAGAGATTGAGGCCTACATGGGACTCGTACTTTATGAGGTTGGCAGACTTGGCAGCTTTGAGATCGAATTGCATGAAACGTAGAGTTGGATGCGTTGTGGTCCGAGGTAATAGAGTGATGGCTACTGGATATAATGGAACACCTCGTAACTTAACAAATTGTAACGAAGGTGGGTGTTCCAGATGTAACCAAGGACAAGGCAGTGGGGCTGCATTATCAACATGTTTATGCTTACATGCCGAAGAAAACGCATTGCTCGAAGCAGGCAGGGACAGGATTACTGGTGGACAAACCGGTGAGAATAGTGTTCTATACTGTAATACATGCCCTTGTTTAACATGTTCAATCAAAATTGTTCAAAGTGGCATCAAGGAGGTTGTATACGCCCAAAGCTATTCAATGGACATATTATCACATAAGGTGATGTCGGAAGCTAATATTATATTACGACAATATAGTCCTCCAACAGATGGCATTTTTATTTAGAATTATGTAGATAGAGATTATTAAAATTAGCTGGAGCTATATCTAGGTTTCTTTAAATTCATAAGGACCAGGTTTTTGTTCGGTATCTATCTCAATGGTTGCATCGTTTAAAACCGTACCGCCCGCTGTAATAGTAGCCTTGATTTTATCACCAGGAACAACTGGACCAACCCCTTTTGGAGTACCAGTCAAGATAAGATCACCTTTTTCCAAAGTCATGATTGCCGACATATGAGACAATATTTTGTGGATTGGGAAAATCATAAGATCGGTTCTATCTTTCTGCTTGACTTGTCCATTGATGCTTAAACTCAATTCAACATCATATGGATCAGGGATTTGTGACTTAGGGATAAACTGCGACAATGGCAAGAAAGTGTCAAACCCCTTACCAATTGACCATGGCAAACCCTTCTTCTTAGCTTCATCTTGAACATTTCTAGCTGTCATATCGATTGACAATGCATAACCATCAATACAATCCAACGCTTGCTCGTGAGAAAAGCTTTCCGGTAAGTCCACCAACGTTTTATTCAAAATAATACCCAATTCAACTTCGTGATGCACAACGGTACCTTTTGGAACTAAAAAGGGTCCATTGTTCGGTTTCAAAATCGACGAGGATGGCTTCAAGAAGAAGAATGGCTGTTGAGGTTTAGCACTATTCAATTCCTTAATATGAGCGGCATAATTACGCCCAATACACAATATTTTCCTTGCGTTATCAATGTATCTTAATCCTGACATTTTTTTGGCGAGTTTGTTATCAGTATAGTACCAATTCCAGCTTTGTATTGTACACCATTAGCTGAATCAACAGTAATTGAACCATTCGGAGCGGAAATCGGGCCTTCCCGGGGATGTGGAGAATAAAAATTCCATACACCACATCCATACACCAATTATTGTGGTCTAGTCCCACCTATCACCATCTCCCCGGGCATACTGAAGACTCAATCATCACGTACCACTATCTTTTTAACCGACAGTATCGGCCTATAATAAGATGAACATCAACATGCGCATGCTTACATCAATTAGCAAAAGTCTACATAGGGCCGATATCGCATGCAAACCACAACAACCGCGTTCCTGATGCCTATTCTAATCACAGGTGAAAACCGTTCCTTCGTAAGACACTCAGAACGGTATCGACAAGTAAGCGACAAAAAGCCAAGACTCTTTGACGCTAAACTAGGTTTATACAATAAGACCTGCCAAAACGGAAATTCCTGCTTCAGCATTCCCACGCTACCATGAGTGACAGATGTCTCGTTCGCACGAGAAGAGCCTTATGCTATAGGTTTGCACCACCGCATATTTTCTTTTCGGAAATACAAAGAGGTAACAGAAACTTATTGTGCGGGAATGCTATATGAATTAGCCAGAGCGTAAATTTTCTGTCGTAATTAATATCCCTGAATTATAGGACCCCAATAGTAGATGCCGGGTATAATTGGCGATGTGCTGTTTACTTGTTACTGGTATTATTCCACACCTTCTTCGTTAGAATCATAATAGGTTTCAACGTAGCGATACCTTAGTTATGTAATTGGCGTTCCCTTCAGTTGTTATATTAAGCAGAACAATAACTGGTATATTGCCCAACAGTCAATAGATTCAATGAACAATAGAAGTGCTATTTTCTACCCGGCTTAGGCCTAGACAAGCAGCTAACCAAAGAATAAAGAATTTTCATTGGATCATTTGTATTATTTAGGCCTGCACTATAATAAAATTTTAGCATACAACAATGTTCGCATCCTTCATACTACTGTGTCATTGAGGACATGCATTATGTCTTTATGCATATCATGCACGTCTAGCGAGTACTAGCTTCTTCATTGGACGGAAAAAAATTTTCATGAAATTATCAGATTGATCAATATTACCATATATGGGTGTATGCAGATGATTATGCGAGACTAGTTCAGCCAAGCATCTGATTATTGAAGAATTATTTTGAGGAGTATAAATTGGCAGAAAAGTACGTTCTTTAAAATACTTGTTCTTGTTTTGTAAGAGATACCAGATCAAACCGAGAGTGAAAAATGGTTAACGTATTTAACGTTCAGATTTTTTTCATTGTCTTTCGTGAAACCTTAGAAGCTGTTGTCGTCGTTTCGGTCTTATTAGCCTTCTTAAAGCAAGGTTTAGGGGGAGCAACAAATGACCCAGCTGTATATAAAAAGTTAGTCAGACAGGTTTGGGTAGGGGCGCTTCTAGGGTTGTTGATATGTCTTATTTTGGGAGGTGCTTTTATTGGTACATTCTATTCGTTAGGTAAAGATATTTGGGGTAATTCTGAAGATTTATGGGAAGGGATTTTCTGTATAATTGCGACGGTATTAATTTCGATGATGGGTATTGCTATGTTGCGTGTTAATAAGATGAAAGAAAAATGGAGAGTTAAATTGGCACAGGCTTTAATCAAGGAACCACCAAAGGGAAAAGACAGATTCAGAATTGGGTACTTGACTAAGAAATACTGTATGTTTATCTTGCCATTCATTACCACTCTCAGAGAAGGGTTAGAAGCTGTCGTTTTCGTTGGTGGTGTTGGTTTAGACAGTCCTGCATCATCTTTCCCACTTCCAGTTGTCTGTGGTTTGATCGCAGGTCTTTTTGTCGGTACCTTGTTGTATTATTTTGGTTCTACTGTTTCTTTACAAGTTTTCTTGATCATTTCCACTGGTATCTTGTACTTGATTGCTGCAGGGTTATTTTCCAGAGGTGTTTGGTTCTTTGAAACCAACACTTATAATAAGGCGACTGGTGGTGATGCTTCTGAAAATGGTTCAGGTCCTGGTACTTACGATATTTCCAAATCGGTCTGGCACGTTAATTGTTGCAACCCTGAAACCGATAATGGTTGGGATGTCTTCAACGCTCTTTTGGGATGGCAAAATTCTGCCACATACGGTTCAGTCATTTCTTACAACATCTACTGGATTGCTGTGATTGTAACCTTGTTATTGATGATGTACGAAGAAAAGACAGGACATTTACCATTCTTGAAGAATGTCACATTAGTCAAATTGAACCCAATGTATCACATTAAAAATAAGAAGAAGCATGAACTTACTAAAGAACAACAAGAAGAATTGTTCGAAAAAGTCAGAAATCAAAGGATTGTGGCTGACGGTGAGTCAAACGAGAGTTCTATGCTTTCTAATAAGGAAGCTATTAATGCAGTTGAGAAATAATTGATGTATTCACACACACACACACACACACTAATATAATATCATCAGTTGTTGTATCATTTGTCTTAATTTATCTTTCTTTTTTTGAGTATTTATTTTTTTTTGCAAATAGGGTCGAGTCATTCAGGTTTAATTATAAATTATAGGAGTATATGATAATATATAAATCACGGGTTATTTGTATTGTAGGTACAATTAGGGAGAAAACCAAAAATATAAGGAATGCAGTAAATAGCATTAATTTATATTTTTATATAAAGTAATAAATTAGTTTATTATGAAGATATTACTAAAAAGAATAGAGATATTTATTTTCAATTAAAACAAAAATATAATTTAGAATTAATAAGCTTTAATATATAGTTCTGTATTTTTATTAAATAGAACTTATTTAGGATTTAGATTTTTACCGACTACTTTACCTAGGCAGATTGTATAAAGCATTTCAAGATCTACTTGCGAATAAAAAAAAAATAAAGAACCCACGGCGGGAGTCGAACCCGCAATCTTTTGATTAGAAGTCAAACGCGTTAACCATTACGCTACGCAGGCAATTTGATATTCTGTTAAACAACATCGAAAAATCATATATCATTAGGGCGGGTTTATTCGAAATAAAATAGAGTATGTAGACACTTCCGCACATATTGCTTAACAGCTTAATAAGCAAAGGTATTGTAGAGTACATGTTTTTCATAATTGCTCCGTCTTGCATTATTATACAATGTTCACGTATACGAATATTACGTAGAATTACAACCGTCTCTTATTAAAAAAATATAAATTACAATACAAAATTTAAAATACATAAATATATATATTAACCAGACCAGAATTGATAATTTTTTGGTTTGGCAATACTTACCGGGATGCTATCATTATCAATACTATTCGATAAGTTGTTAGAGCTATCAACATCCATTTTGTTTGAATCACTATTTAAAGCGAGATTATTATTAAACGACTTATTGATTTCATTTACATTTATTGGTGTCAACAAATCATTAAGTAAGTTATTCAATTCTGGACTCAAGTTCTCTTGAGACTTCTTGAATTTATTAATTTTTTCAAAGTTTGACCATCTTTCAATCAATAACTGCTTCCTTTCCAAGTTCAATGAATTTTCAACTTCAATCAAGTTTGATTCTAAATTATTTAAATTATTCATCTTGATCTGGAACTTCTCTAAAGTTAATTCTGTAATTTGGTTTATTAAATTCGATTGTTCGCTTATCGATTCATTTAGACTTTTCAATGAGTTTTCTTCCACTAAAGCTTGTCCTGATTTGTTTGAGATTATTTGACTAACAATGTCTTGGACAATTTTTTCTTGATTAAAAGTGTCATCTTTTTTATTGGAATTTATTAATTTGTTTAAGTATCTATCCTCAATTGGTAATTGTATAAATTTGATCAAACATTGTTCCTTTGTTTTAGTCCCAATAAATTCAGAGATCTTATCCCACTGTCCGTTTGCGTTGGAATTCAACGAAACGTTTGCATTATTTGAGCTGGCATCAAATGTCCCGAACATTTCGATACCTTCTAGCAATAATAAAATTTCTTGCTCTGACCATTCTATATTGTCATTACTTTTTTGTAACTTAACAAAGTCAGAGGATTGGAAATTCAGAGGGAATAATCCTTGGTCAAAACATGTACTACACAAAACAGAAGCATTGTTTATATTTGAGTTGGGGTTGTTCGAATATGACTTGCTTTTCAAATTGTGGTATCTCACTTCACTTGAATCTTTACCACAAGTGTTACAGAAGTATTGGATTATGTTTTGAGTATTAATATTTTTCGACACATCATTGGTGTTAGTATATATATTACGTCTAACTTCCATGTTTATAGGGATTTCTTGTTTCACTTTAATATCTTGCTCCTTCTCGAGGTCTGCGTGGTCTGCGTAGTCATTCTCATTAGTTTCGTTTTCAACTGAGTTTGGTGGTGAAGGTAAGTCTTTTGCCGATTCAATAACCTCAATGTTATCAGGGATAAATGGCACCAATCCCTTTGGAGTGTCCAAAGTCACCTGAAAGTGGCCCGTATACTGAGGTCCAACTACGGTGGATTTAGTTCTTGGGTCAATCTGGTAATTAATCAAACCCCATTTTTCCAAGAAATGATGAATCCTGATAATACTCGACACGTCGCCCGCCAAATTACGACGAATAGCAGTAACTGTTAGGTATTCCAACGGATTGATTCTGTACGAATTAATCATAAAGTCTCTCATGTTCTTATAAATCTCCCCTGTCTTGTAAATAGACTTAAAAATGTCACCATCTTTGACTGGAAAGAAATCTGGAAACAGCTTCTTCTCTATACTATGAACATCATTCATACTGAACCACTTGGCAAAGGATGGAATCACAATGTGGCTCGACTGATCAATTAGATAATTTTTCGCCTTTTCTTGAAATGTACTCTTAGCCTTTTCTACATCAATCGGCTTACCATTTTGCTCTTGTTTATCTTCTTCCTTCACCGGGTTGTCAACCATACTTATTTCCTCATTTGGAATAGGTGTAGCAGAAGTGGGTGTTTCTGGATCAATAGAAGCAGATGCTGACATGTTCTTACGCTCTTTCTTAATTGATTAGTTGCCTTTTCTTCGACTTTTCTTCTATATGTGATAATACCTTTTGGCTACTGGCCATTTTGATTCGAGAAGAAAATGCTAAAATTGGGTTTCGCACGTCGCAATATATGTCGCGGATATTTTGCGACATTTGTAGAACGCGTCTTTTTGTTGTAAACCGGTATAAGCGAGTTATTTACAACCAAATCAATTTGGGTAGTTTGAAATACAAGCGAATATAATTAGATAATGACCAGCGGTAGAGGTACGAGAAGGTCAGCTCGTATTGTGCATAAGGATACGAGCATATACAAAGATGACAGCGATTCAGAGGACTCGGATACAGGTGTTAATGAAAGTGATGATGAGTACATGGCGGCAACAGATGCAAATAAGAAACGTAGCAAAGGACCTACAAACTCAAGAAAAAAAAGTAAGACATCCAGAAAGATTGGTCCTAAATCAGTCGAGGAGTTGGGGCCAGACTTTGAGGAGAATGTACTATACAAGGCATTGTCGAAACCAGATTTGTCTACACAAGAGCTCGCTTTAGAATGGATCGAGGAATACGTTGAGAATGAGGAAAATAATAAGGATAGCGAGCTGATTGCAGCGTTGGTGAATTTGCTATTACGAAGCTGTGGATGTATCTACCTTTTGCAACCTCATGACTTGGTTAATTTGGAATCGGCGGCGGAGACGGTAGGTGAATTGACAATAGCTTTTGAAAAGCAGCAATACCATGAGTATCCGTTCATTTCGAACAACAAAGACTTGAAGTTTTTCAGGAAGAATGTTTGTGAGTTCTTTGAAGATTTGATCTATCTTGCTCATGAGAAAGGGTTATTATATCGAGCCAGCCAAGATGACGAAGAAGACGATAGTGATGGTGAAGAAGAAACACTATTGGCCGCACCTTTGATGAACAAAATTTTGACCTGGCTTACGTCGCTCAGTTCATGTACTGTCAGACCTTTGAGGCATATTTCCACAACCATACTTTTGACAATTCAAACCAAATTATGTGACATTGTTGTGACAATAACAACGACATTAGAGAAGTACCAACGACAATTGTCTAACATCACTAATAATTCTAAACATAAAGGTAATAAGAAGCCTCGAAATAGCAAAGCCGATGCTATATCTAAAAATATTCATATTTATCATAATCAGAAAGAAACTATCTATGAATATTTCGGAGAGATAACTGAAACGACATTCATTCACAGATATAGGGATGTTGATGCATCAATTAGACAGGAGTGTTTAAGGCAATTAGGTCAATGGATGACTACATACCCTGACTTTTTCTTTCAGTCGTCGTATTTACGTTATTTCGGTTGGTTATTATCAGATCCTTCCAATCATGTAAGAGCTGAGGTTACTAAGGTTTTACTTAAATTATATAAGAATGCATCGAATGGAAATCAAAATATGAGTATCGGTTTCAGGCAATTTACTGAACGATTCAAGAAGCAATTGATTAATATGAGCAGGAAGGACAATGATTTTAATGTCAAGCATAATCTAATTAGTATATGCTGTGAATTACTGAAAATAGGCTTTCTCGAAGAAAGCGATAATTTACAAATCTCCCAAATATTTTATTACTTGCTTGATTATGGATCTGGATTTGGCCAATCGTCTGATGAAAAATTGAAAATGGAGTTGAGCAGATTCATAAATCTTGTGAACTTAGAAAGCACCAAAGTCGAATTAGAAAAGTACTCTATTTTTACCGAAAATTATGAATCCCCACAATTTGGGAGTGAACATGGTAAGCTAGATATTAATGATTGTTTGAGAACGAAAAACCTAATTAAATTTTTAAAAAACTCATACGATAGCTATTTAAAGAATAAACCCACGATTGAATCGGAGCTTCCAAGTACTCGAAATTTTACGCCAATAGCGACAGTCTTCAAGTCACTCTATCGTTTGCCATCTTACGCAAAGTCTTGGGAATTTTTAGTTCGATATTTATTGTTTGACTTATCGTCCATTACCTTTCATCCCAAACTGGGGAATATTGAAGAAGAAAATGTGGAAGTTACTAATTTCAAGAAATTATTAGAACTTTCTGGGGAAACTGACTACTACTATCTATTAAATTTCATCAACGGATCTATTTCTTCGATTTTGTCCTCGAATATTAAAAGAGGCAAGGACGAAGCCGAAAATGAAGAAAATCACACGTCTGTATTGATCAAATTAATCGATTATTTACCGGCTATTCAGAAGTCACTGAATAAATCGAACAATCAGTTTTTGATTTTCTTGGATTTATGGAATGTATTAATAGTTTCATTTTCCCATAGTGATAACATTTATACAATGTTCCAAAGTATGGGACAATTGAATGTTTACAATGATATTACTTCGAAAATCATAAGTTTTTATCAATCTTATGAATCCACAGACTTTGAAAATGATATTATTTTGCAAGTATTTGATGAATATTTCAATAAGTTGTTGATCAATTATGATAATCATACGTCACCCACGCAATCTATTAATAGCAGTGCCCCATCAAATATCATGAATACCGATATTAGGTTGAAGATTCAAAATTTATTGCAAGAGTTAATTGCAGAATTGAAAGAAATTTATAACTCCAATACTCTACTAACAGAATTGGGTGATCAAGAAGCTTATAATGATGAATTAAAAACTCAAAAATTTGTTATTGATACTTTGATTAACGCATCCAACCCATTAGCAAAACTCGGAAAATTAGGAAATTATATCAACATTAACGAGTATATTAATAACTCGTCTGGCAATTCATCTTCTTCAATCGTTGAATTAATGACCTGGAAAGTTCTCGATAGGCTAGACATAGAAAAAATGATAGATCAATGGTCAAACAGTTTCCTACAAACAATTGATAAATTTATTGATTCATATAAAGTTACTTTAGATTTTATATTGGTATGGAATTCTTGGAAATTGGAGACATTAATTTATGTCCCTGCCTATGAAGACAATAATTCACAACACCATTATGATATTGAATTGATATTTGATGATGTGGTTTCTGTTCTAAAGGCAAACTTCAAGATTTTTCAATCATTTTTCAGCTCGATCGATGGTATTTATGAAACATGCTCATCCTCGTCCTCCATTTCCAATGAAAATGCCTATCTAATGATTGAAAAATTAAATTCGTTGAAAACGTTACTTGGAGCCAAAATAATTGATATAATTGTCTCTATGAAGGTGTTTTATATGAAGTTTAACAACAATAATAACTTCAAGAATTTCAATAGATTTTTTAATGAAACTGATGGCATGGGGAAGTATATTAGTAAAACTATTCCTGTTAGATTTCAGAACGAATTACTTAATATTTTCCTTTACAAAGAATCCAAATTAGCTAATCTTATTGATGTTGAATTAGATAGAACAGATGAAGAAGATGTAAATTTTGAAGAATTTCATAATTTGAATAAAGAAAAAGAAAAAGAAAATAGAAGAGGGTTTGATTCCGACGGTGACGATGCCGACGATGGATATGCCAGTGACGAGGATGGTGAAAACGAGGAAAAGATCAAAGCTAAAGCAAAACTTGATCAATTAAAGAAACAACAGAAGAAGGAGAGTGAAATATGGCTCGCGGAAAAGGATTTGTGTGTTTTTACAGTCAAATTGTTTACATTGATACACTTATCAATGGTTAATGATTTTGTTTTAAGTCGGTTGAGCTTGAATAGTGAAAAGATAGGTGGTTTATACTATAAACTTTTGAAACTGAATGAAGAACAGATGAATATCTTGCAAAATGGTGGACAAAAAACTTCAAAAGATAATACAGTTGCTGAGAAGGAAAATACTCTTTTGACAACTTCTACCAATGTCTCAGAAATCGACTTGGATCTTGATATGGATGAAGATAGTCAATCTCAAATAGTCTCATGATAATGAATTAAACACGTATAGAATGTTATATTGTTTATTTATACAATATACATAATCCGATATAATCTCGTAACTAATCCTTTACATTCTACCTCTCGTATTATTCTCAGCATTATAAAATGAACTGTTGTTCGAATTTGGGCCCTCAAAGGCTCGATCCATATTTATACTATCATTTGCCAGAGTGTGAAAATTAATAATCTCAGATTTATCCTCTTTATTGTCAACAGTGCTTCCCGTGTTAATTAATAATGGAATACCTTTCTTTTGATTATCAAGAGCTGGAAACACTTCGGTTTTGGTAGAAGAAACAGGAGGTGTAGCAGTTAATGTTCTACTTGATTTATTATCATTACTTGGCGTGAGTGTCAAAGTATAAGCTGATTCGGGAGCATTTAAGCTAGTATTCCCAGTTTCTGGTATATATGATTTTTCAGACATAGAAATAGAGTCAATATCGTCATTTCTTATATCTACGGTTGCATCTACTTGCGACATTATCCCCGATGACGATGTATTATGCAGTGTTGCACCGTTGACTAATGAGCTCGAAGAAACGAATCGTGGTAAATTTGACTGGGAAGACGATCTATGGTCTGAAATTTGATACATACTTGATGGTGTACCAGGATTCGACGATTTACCATCCATGGTCGATAAGCTGCTACTAGTATTTGAAATTCCGTTACTGTTTCCTTTAATTCTGCTATGAAGTTTATTTTTCAAAGCGAAGTATCCATCATTCGAAGGACTTAGACTTCTGTTATTTGCCAGTCTTGTACTACGGCTTCGAGGCAAATCTAATCTCAGATTATTCTTATTCGTCTTTGAATCGCACAATTGGTTACATGAATTAACTTTAGAGTCACTCTTAAGTTTTGAACAGTTTTCTTTCTTCAGTTTAAGGATATCTCTCAATTTTTTTCTAACTTCGTAAGCCGAATCTTGTCTGAAGACCCTAATCAATCCGTATTGATCCGTTGTGATAATAATATGGCCCCCATTTACGCCAATTTCACTTGAAAAATCATCTGGGTTATCATTTTCAAGAGACTTGTCATCTTCAACCCCACCCAAATTATACTTTTTACCTCTCTTAATTAATTCAAATATTAGATCATCCGATAGTTCTAATAATTTTTTAGTATTTTCAGGAGCAAAAACTGCAACATTAACCTTCGAATGATGTGGATGAAATGCCACGTAACTATTATTTTCGTTTGCAACATATTCAATCGCGTTTTCATCATCCAAGAACTTTTGAACGTTTAACTTTTTCATTAAAGGATTTTTATGAATTAATTTTGCATATGATTTATGTTTACTTTGCAAATCATTAATGTGGTTTTTGCCTTCTAAAACCAAGTCCTTTAAAGCTAATTTTAATTTATTATTGATAATTGAATTATTATTTTCCCAAACGTAGCACCAGTGATCTTCAGATCCTGATACAATATAATGGAAGTCATCGGTCATGTCTGCAACTATTGACGAGCTGGTATTAGTTAAACCCTTAAATCTGGTTACTAATTTTTTCAGATCAGAATTCACTAATCTAATTTTCGAATCATTCGTTGTAATCAAAAAATTCCATTTTGCCAAAGGATCATCATCTATAATCTTTAGTCTCGAGTATTCTCTACTCTCAAAAATCTTAATTCCAGTAATTTTGTTACCATTCTTGTTATGAAATGAATGTACGAAAGATTTCTCTTTCACTTCGAACCTATTAATTACATGCAACCCATTGATTTCTAATGCAAAAATTGAGCCATTAAATCCACCGACAATACAATGCTGGCCATCAGGTGTAAAAGAAGCAGCTGTAATCAAAATATCATCACCTAAATCCTTATTATATGCTATGTTCTTCTCTAAAATTGACCAAAGCCGTACTTGATTATCTAAAGATCCACTTAAGAAAAACCTATCATCCATTGGATGAAATTTGACTGTAGTTACAAAATCGTCATTTTGAAAAGTTTCTAGACAATCCAGTCTATCTACATGCCACAATTTAACCAGTCTATCCATACTACCAGAAATTAAGAAATTGTTTTTACTCCAATCTAAAGATAAAACGCTATGAGTATGACCTTTAAAAACTCTCACTGGAGCTTGATGAAAAACTGGTGCCCCCTTATAAAGATTCTTGTTTGTTTTCTTTGATTTGCTGTTTTCGTTCAGTGACTCCGCATTCTTTTGTTCCAATCTGCTTAAGGGAGATGATATCACTTTCCAAATTTTAATTATTGAATTTCGACCGGCGACTGCTAAATATTTTCCATCTCTGCTGAATTCCATAACATAAACTTCATTAAAATCGTTCTTATTTTTTCTTTTATGAGCTGGTCTTTTAGAATATCCTTGAGAATCGGAAAAGAACTCACTTGTGGCCTGTGTTTCATGCTCATAAAGAATTTCGTCATGATCATCATCACTCGAGGTTCCTTGTTTCAAACTCTCACTAGAAATGCTATCATTATCATTATGATTCTTCGAAGCACACGATTCGACGTTTAACTCTTGTGCTAAGAACAAATTATTCAACGCTCTTGGACTATGTTTGTTTCTTCTGTGAGTTTTCACATATTGCGGCACAACCAAAGATTCGGGAGTTAAGCCATCCCAGGGTTGCGGTTGTGCATCGGTGGATTGCATAGTCAGATTAATCATGTCCCCGATGTTTGTGTTTGAGGAATTATTATGCCTGACACCAAGCTCATTAAGGGAATGGGAAGACATAGCGTGTGACAATGATGACAATGATGAGGTCATATCAAAGACATTGCGACTATCTTCAATTTCGTCTTCTTCAGCATAATTAAATACACTATCATCATCATCATCTATGCAATTGCCTGATACATCCGGTCCCTTTGAGCGCCCTCTAACCTGAGACCTACTTGTTCTTTTGCTATTATTAGAAACCCAGGATTGACGTTTAAGTTTATTCGTTAATGACGGGGAAGAACTAACCTTAGTACTGGCCGAAGACGAACGAGATTTCAATCCATTGTTCAGCCCCAGATTCGGTGATGTTTCGTTTTTATTCTTCCGATGCAATAAGTTACTGAAAAACTTCTTCTTACTGGACTTTGGTGTGGTAGACTTCTCAGAGCTTTTATCTTTGCTCAATGGCGGCGTTGATAATTGTACCGACATTATACTTAAAAGACCAGTATTCGTAAGGTATTACCACTCTAATATGTATAATAAGCAAGTTTTTACAATAATAACTGTTGACCTTCCCTATAAACGAACATCTACCAACTAATTATTTTATTGCTAGGAGCGGAACCTTTTTTTAGAACATCCCGAATTTAAAAATCTCGAATAATATGAAATTGCAAAATTATAAGAGCAATTCTTACTAGTTAATTTATTAATACACAACAGTATATGTATAAACTTATGCTACGTAGCAATTATATGTCAATATAAAGGAAAAACAAGAAGAAAATAAGTATGTATGGAGAAAAAATGATAAATTCGTTAGTCCGTTTGAAATCATCCAATGCATAATACCCAATCTTCATTCGCTAAAATACAGTTATAAAAAGAGCAAAGATTCTTGTCGGGAGGATTATTTTCTCTTTTTGGACCATTCTAAGTGTAAAATTAAAGAGTGGTAACCCTTTCCGTTCAAGTCGTTCAAAGCTTCCTCGGCCTTAGATTCAGTAGCAAATGTAACGTAAGCAAAACCTCTTGATTCACCGGTTTCTCTATTTCTGACCACAATAGCTCTTTGGAATGGACCGTATCTACCAAGTAATTCATTTCTCAACATATCTTCGTCAACAATACTGTTCAATTGTGAGATCTTCAAAGTTGTAGAGTCGTCTCTATCCTTCAAATCCTTGGCTGGCATGTTACCATTGGCATCCTTTCTTAAGTGTCTTGGAACATACTTGCCTGGTGCATTCATACCGTCATCAGCTGGTTCTGGAGTAGCAGCATTTGAAGCGTCAGTAGAATCACTAATAAGAGTGTCTTTAAATGGACACTTAGAGGTGAAATGATCACCACCACAAGTTCTACATTTGATTCTTTGCGTAGAAACCAATTGTGCCTTTTGTTCTTCTTTCGATTCTTCTTCTTGTTTTTCAATTTCTTTCCATGATGTACCCAATTTCAATTCGACTTTTTCACCTAATTGAGTGGTTCTTGTATCTGGTCCTGGTGGTGTATTTTTTTCTTTACCATACTTTGCCCAGTTCTTACGTTGTGCAATTAATGGATGGACTTTTTCTTTCACCTTAACTTCTTTGATCTTTTGGGTTATTTTAACTTTCTGTCCATTAGCATTAAGTCTGTAACTAACAACTGTCTTGGTTCCATCTGGGTTAGTGGTAATTTCTGGGGTCGGAATTTCGTCTTCGGCATCTGCCCATGACTTGATAACAGAGGCTGACATCTTATTCTATAGTGTATTATAACTTTTCAAATTTTACGTTGTCTTCCACCAGATGATGAATCAAATAATTTTCATTTTTTCTGGTGGAATTTTTTTGTGACAAGTGCACGCATATTTACTACCAATTTCTTTACTATGTAGATAGATTATATGCTATCTAACACTATATTGGCTACGTCTTCGTGTCTATATACATGTTCGTGGCCTCCCCATTCACCTACAAAAGGTTTGAAGTTTAGGTTCTTCTGAGTCAAGTATTCAATAAATAAATTAGTCTGTCTCATCGAAAGAAGTTCATCTTTGTTAGATTGAAGAATTACTAGATTCAATTCGTTCCGAACGTTGGCCAGATGTGTATTGTAGCTGAAGGGACTTCCAACATCTACAGTGGAGGAGGATAATTGTGTAGCTTCTGCGTATTGTTCAGGAGATGAAAATGCATTATTGACAAAGCTTTCATAAGGACATCCATATTCGCTAATTAGTTGAGTAATATCGTAGATTCCATCAATAAAGCAGAACGTTCTTAATTGAAGCTTTTCCATAGCTTCATTCATTAGAATTCGTTCTTTTTTCAGTGGAACATGCAAATCTGTTTCTGTACGATTTTTGTCGGCTTTCAGATCCTCCACGAGGATCTGAAAGCCTGTATCAAGTATCTTGTTGTAGTCTAGTAATTGCAACATTAAGGTAGCACCTACTGAATGTCCTGCAATCAGAATTTTATGGATATCGTAATTTTGCACCAAAAATTGTAGGCCCTCTAGTACATCCCATAAATGAAATGGATGCTTAACCTCTGGCGACAACCTATAATTCATGGCAATTAGATTATATTTAGCTGCATATTGGTTCTTTTGTATATGGCTAATCATATCTTTGAAATCGTTGTATGTGTTATTAGGATCCCTCCATGCTCCACCATGAATTAGCAAAAGAGTCACATCGTTCGATTTGTCGAACTGGAAGAACTTCAACCGGTTCAATGGATGCTCTCCGTAGCTAACTATTCCGTCGTCCATCTGCCTATAGTGCCTTCTTTCCTACAAGGTGAATGAAAAAGTCCATCATACAGAAATAAATGCTCTAAATCTGGTATATACAGGTCTCATATTTATTAACATAAGCACTATAATCTCTATAAAATCTCTAGATAGAATCAAATAATGTTTCAAAGGTGAAATCTATGTGACAACAAGAACTTTGTGCATTCAAAGAAAATTGATAATAATACATTTTAAAGGAATTGAAAACTTCAAAATCTTCTGGCAAATACAACGATATCTCTCTTAATCCACTTATATAAATTTAGGATGAAAAACAATCCACGTTTTCTTTCCACTTAGTTACGGTACCATATACAGTTAAGATAAGATATACAACAAATTAAACAACAATATAATATAGTAACAACCAAAAAATTCACAATAAAAAAATAGTTCCATCCCAACAAGTTCTAGCCTCGATTATTAATTCAAGATCCACGATAAGCCCACAATATAAGGCTTCAATTTTAATATATTTGCTCTATTTCAATAGGATTGCTTAAAATCTAAATCTTAATAACCAAGTTTACTTACTTGAGATCTCAATAACGGGTTGGAGATCTGTCACGGACGTATGAATCTCTTTCGTATCCACCTTCGTCTCTACGGTCAAATCCACCACGGCCACCTCTGAAGTCACCACGGCCACCTCTAAAGTCACCACGGCCACCTCTAAAGTCGCCACGGCCACCTCTGAAACCGCCTCTGAAGTCACCACGGCCACCTCTGAAATCGCCACGGCCACCTCTGAAGCCACCTCTGAAGTCACCACGGCCACCTCTGAAACCGCCTCTGAAGTCACCACGGCCACCTCTGAAGTCGCCACGGCCACCTCTGAAGCCACCTCTGAAGTCACCACGGCCACCTCTGAAACCACCTCTTCTTGGTGGAGGTGGAACGAATGGAGAAGTATCTTCTTCAGCTGCTAAAACGGCACCTTGGAATTCGGATTCGTTTAACAATGGAATGACGGTAGCTAATTCATCGGCTGAGCCAAATTCTAAAGCACCAATGACTTCGTCAGTGTCGTAATTTCTGAAAACTTTGGCAAAGGTAGGAGCCAATTCGGTTCTATCTCTGACAAAGTCCTTAAAATCTTGCCATGCTGTACCATCTGGTAAATTGGTAACCTTAACTCTAAATTGACCTCTGGTATCTTCTTTCTTTTCACGTGCGAATTCGATTTGCAATGGTTGTCCTTCAAAATCAGTGTTATCTAAGGTTTCAACAGCACGCTTAGCGTCTTCTTCATTTTCGAAAGTAACGAAAGCAAAGCCTCTCATTAATTGGACATCGGTAAGAGGACCAACGTCACTGAAATGTGCTTCAACTTGTTCACGTTCAACTAAATAATCTGTTAGTATTTTTTGCCTTTTGCCTTCCTTGAATCTAATTCATCTCCCTTCCATAAAAAAACCCACAACATACCTTCAAATGCTAATGGTCTAACGAAAATCTTATTTGGTTCAGTCATTATTGATATATTATTTATTCTTTTAAAAATCTAATGGGAAGAAAAGAAAAAATTTTATATCGTATTAAATTTTAAGTAGATGGGTTTTACATTAAAAAACTTCCTGTGGCTTACACGACCTCTGCCAATTATTGCAAATATTGTATATTGAAGCAACATAAATGAACAATATATTAGGTTTAAAGGGCTATATGATGTCAATAGAAAGAGAATTTAAGAATTGGGTTAATATCAAGTAGTATTAGAAAAAAGTGTAATCAATTAGAAGCAATGCAAAAAAAAAAGGGAAATTGAGTACTTTTTGGTGGCCAGCAGAATCAAAGTAGTGATACGATGTTGTGCCAACAGAAGATTTCGAAGAAGACTGGATCTGGGTAGTTTTGATGTTTGTGACTTTGGTGGAAGATTCTGTTTCACTACTTTGGGAGTTGGTCAACTTTTGGGAGGCAGATGACAGGGTACGCACGTTTCTTGTGGTGGTACTAGTGGAATTGGTAGAAAGACATGTGTCTGTACCACAGGAATTTTGGTCAATTATTGATGAAGTCTGTCTAGTAGATACGGGATTATAGCTTGAGGAGTTTGAAGCTTCTGAATGTCTCGAAGCAATTCCAGCTGACGATGCAGCGATCGTGCTTCCATGGAATGTGACAGCGGAATTCGAATTGTCAGATTGGGACTCAATTGATAAAATGGATTCTGCTGTGTTCTTATTGTTATTCGTTGATGTTGAACAACTAGAACAAATTGTAGTAATTTTTGACAAAACTTCATTGGGTATCGTTTGTGCAACTGCACTGCCGAGTTCTGATGTATAAGATTCTTTAGAATCAACTAATCCCGGGGTGATGGTAACAACCTCAATATGCGTTGAAGCAATTAGTATTGTAGTCGGGTGTCCCAACCCCATCAGCGAGTTGAAAGAAGTTTGTGGTGAATATATGTAAACAATACTGGTCGCCGTTTCTGTATATTCCTTGTTAGAAGTCCTCTTTACAACAGAGTTTTCTCCCGTATAATCGGACTCTTCACTTTCGATGCATTCTTCATCATCAAGCGAAGATGCAAAAATTTCTCGTAGTAATAACGAGAGTTTCAAAAAATATATAAAATCTACTACGGTTAATTTCATATTCGATTTTTTGTGATTTCTAACAAACAAGAAACTTCATGATCTCACTCTACTCTTATACAATAGACTGATTCACGTCCTGCAGTGGAAAGTCTAGTCAACAAGCATAGACTCGTATTTCCTGCGATTCAAATTTGATATTAAATTTCGCAACCTTCCAATTTCAGCCATTGCAATCTATTATCAGCACCATGTCAATATTTGTCCAAGACTTGCATTATAATTGGTGCATTGGTGTATCAGAATGAAAACTTCCAGTCTAATAGGGATTTCATCTGATAAAGGACCGGGAAGGTGCCTTTTTAAGATTCGCCTTCTGTTACGTGATTATTTTTAACAAGGATATTTATTCTAATAAAAACTACACACTTAAACTATAAATATAGATTCTATACCCTTATTATAGAATCATATATCATGGAGTATACTTGTAGTTACAAAAAAAAATAGAAAGCAACACTAAGAATATCAATTAGTACAGCTAATCTCTTTTCCAACGAACTTGATTTGGTTGCCTTGCATAGTAAATACCACCAACCAGAATGTTTGTATTCCATTGGTCAATATGAGAGCATAATGCACTACCAAGGGCCATTTCTCTTGGGATTTTGGCTTCGTTGACTTTCAAAGTGAAACCGTTGCCTCCATTTGGGATGACTTGAGCGATTCTTTCTCTAACTTCGGATTCCTTTTCTCCTTGGTTGTGAACTTTTTCTAGCCACATACCTTTGCTAGTCCATTGATAGGTGGCTCCATCCGCTAAAGTAAACATTCTATAACTGTCGATGGCATCGACTTTATGCCCAATAATATGCCAACCTAATTCAGCGGCAGGTGCTTCAGGTGCTCTAATTAACAAGACATTTGATCTCAAACCAGCTCTGATGGCAGCAACAGGTTCATCTTCACCATTTTCCCCAGTACCAGTTATTGCAGATGAATACATTCTGTATGCTCCTTTAACGGCCCTTGATCTAACAAACCAGAAAAGCTTTTTCGATGGGTCGCTAGGACCAAGTGGCTCATTACCATTGTCAGTATCGTAAACATCAAATATCTTGGATCCAGATCCAAATCTTCTCAATACAGCGTATTGGGAAATATTTTCTTCTGGTAAATCAATGATTGTAGGAATATACCGAGATGCTCGTCTGTGAGGACTAAATAAAATAGATTTAGCTAAGACCACAGGTCTCATTAGAGGGGAAAGGATAAGTTCAATTGGCATTCTAGATTAGCAAGTACTATTGTCAATAATGGAAAACAGAAAATTTATTAATTTCTTATTAAAAACAATACTAATATTTGATGGGTGCAAAATCAATAGGTTTATGATAATTCACTATTATTGTGGTTCGAAAATAAAAAATACATCCAAAATTGTACAAACTCAAAATTAATATAAATTAATACTAATAAAAAACAAAAACACAATGAAAACCATTGGAGATACAACTTGACATAATACGGGATATTTATAAGTATTTTATTTGATACATAATTATCTTAACCCTATATGTGCTAAGTGATTTGAACTATTTGCAACAGAGGGACTATTATTAATTATTATATTCGTATAACATTATAACAGATATCAACAGATGTATGACCATTGGTATATATATGTATAGTTGTAATTCATTTGTTACGTATTAACCAAGTGTAATAACAAAAAGATATTTCAATTGTAAACTACTCATTATATAACAATTTAATGTCTAACACAAGAAAGTCCGATATAGTGTAATGGCTATCACATGGCACTCTCCATGCCATGATCCGGGTTCGATTCCCGGTATCGGAGAACATTTCTTTTTTGCTTTTTTTTGCATCACAATTTCTCATAGTCATTATGCAGTTCACTACAACTTACACTATTCAATAAATTTAAAACATTTTAATTCTATTTAACTGTAATAAATATAAGTAGTATATAAGAGAAGTAAATAATGCAAGCGAGTGTTAAAAGTAATTAATAAATAAGTTACTTCGAAATTCATTATTAGTCTGAATTAGAAGACTTTTCAGGGTCATTAGGGTTTGAAATACCTTGTTTGAATTTGTTCGTATTTCCCTCATCAGCATCATCGTTGTCGTCTGGATATGCTTTCGATTGTCTATCAGAGTTACGATCTGGAGACATCTGTCTAGATGGTGGTCTCGAATTTATTCTGCTCGGCCTTTTTTTTAATTCTTCATTAAGCTTGTATAAATATAGTTCCTGTTCGTATTTGGATACGTTAGGGTCAATGAAATCATCATTAAGATCATAATCATAATCTTCACTGTCATCTTGGGAATTCTTTTCATTTGCAATACCGTAAGCAGAACAAAATTTGGCTGAACTATCCAACGCACAAAGTACGTTATCATTATTATATCCTGTAAGCCATAACAAATTATTCCTACGGGGGTCATCAACTATACTTGCATCTGGTATATTCAAGTTTTTGATATTTGTGGAAAAAGATTCATCTTCTGAGTCACTATCAATTGGCATGAACAAGGATTTATCATTCAAGTTTAAAATTTGGTTCAATAATCCCTTTATATTTATTGTATGGACAGTGAAATCTGAAATAGACAAAGATAATGTCATATAATCATCAGTTTCAAAGAAACCTGTTTTAGCATTTTCTCTTATAGATTTAATATTCCATGAAGAAATACCGTTTGGAATTAAGATATTTGACCCTATGCAAACATCCCTTGGATTTTCTAAGTCCCAGCCAATTATGGGTATGTCCAAGGATATCGACGAACTAATATGACTGATCTTATAAAAATCTTTGATCACTTTAGGTGATTTCGGGTCCTTTACATCTTTTTTGGTTGAAATTGAATCCTTAACAAGAACCACCATATTTGGTCTGTACATATTATTGCCACATCCACACTTATCTAAATGAGCTCTCGCAAAGCCAACCCAAATTTCTCTATGTGGTGGTAATAGCTTTTCAAGTGGTAAGTCTGTTTGAGTTCTGATAAGATCGTTTATATTTTTCAATTCAGTACCACCTCTTAATGGTCCAACTTGTGATTCCGTGGATATTCTATGGTTTAATCTATAGGTAAACGAACAACTTCCCGAATCATCGATCAAATCACATTTCAAAACTTCAAAATTGGCCCACCTGTAAACAAAATTAACGAATTTATCATAACCGTGTATAGTTCTTAAGTTATCACTAATAAATGGGGTCCAATTTTTCTGCTTCTTTTGTCTTGGTATGTTCTTAATCTTTAATTCAATGGCCTTATTATAAAGCTTATCGTCAAATTCCTTATTGCCCATACCATCGGTATTCGGTTTACCTTTTTGGAACTGCCATGGCCAACTCATAAACATGGACCTGTAGAAGTCTTGCTTTAAAACTAAGCCATCGTCCTCGTCATCATCATAACGTGATAATTTACGATGATAAGCATTGAAAATTATTAAAGGTTCCAAATATCCTTTAGTGTTCTTAACGAGTAAAATTCTTGGATCTTCGGGTCCGTAGTATTTGTGTTCAACATTATCGTAATCATGCCAGAAAGGAATAGGTAAGAAATATGGAAACTTCAATGCTTCAAATCTCTGGTCGTCAATCACTTCAGTGTCTTCCATTCCTTCAATATAGTTCGTAGGCACAATCAACTTTGTATTGGTAAGCTCCTTCCAATCCTTTGAGAAAATTTGCGCGTATGTCAATGATATAATAGGCTGGTTCCTGGCACCCTTAGGACTGTAGAGTATTCTTGAAATCATGAAATGAACACCATATTGTTCCAACCACACGGAAGATCCCGCTAGTCTGTACCAATATTTCTCTACCACATTGAACTTCAACTGCAACTTGAGTTCATCAATGAAAAACGGCGATAACTCCTTATAATATGGATTCGTTTCACACTCCTTAAGGAAGTTTGTCAAGATTTCCGGTAATGATACACCGATATTTTTAGCCTTGTCTATCTCAATAACCGAAGTCGACTGTAATTTGGCCTCACATTTCTTCAAATTAAGTTTAATATTAGTATCACTATTGAAAACCGTCAAATTGTGCTTGGTGAACTTTGACGATGGAATATCAGGCTTACTGACTTCATTTTTAAACAACTTACTATTGTCGAAGTCCGTTAAGTTGAAGTTCTGTTTCACGTACACCTTTAATTCTTCTTTTTGAAGGGGAAAATCTCTGGGAAATATAACCTGATTCGTTAAATCCTTCTTTATGTCGGTTGATCCTTGATTATATGCGTATTTGAACGAGCCCATCAAATCATTCTGATTATATTCACCAATCTGATATAACAATACGACACTGAATACAATTGCAATCACTAAGATAAACGACTTAGTATACCTTCTAAGGGGCATCATGAATTACTTGTCTTGAGCCAATACACCTTCTTTAGCTTTATCTGCTGAAATAAGAAAATAATACCCTTGATGTCTGAATCACCAAATGGGTAAACTGCCATACGATACTTAAACCAATTTTTTCTTTTGAGGAGCACAGCCCTCAGTCGCGGATTTAATTCTGCCCAAAAATGTTCCATACAAAGTAATTGCAAATTATTGCAAATTGGAATTCGAACACAATGACGACTCGAATGTAGATTCCTAAACAGACAATACAAATTATTCTATACGAGATAAATATAAACATTTAGAGGAGAAAATGTTTTATAAGGTAGAATGTGTAATCAGTTTGGTGCTGCTTCAGAGTTTGCAATACTCTTAGCCTTTTTCAGTTCCGCTTCACCGTACTCCTTACAAAATTGAATGGACAGTTGTAAGGCACAGTTTACATTGTCATTATTGTATCCAACTGAATCAATGCGCAGCGATTCAAAGAGTTTGTGGTTTGAGTGTGCTGCCTTTTTGTCGAGGTTGAATATATCGTTTAGCAAGCCTCTTAAATGGATAATGCCCACGGTATAGTCAGCAAGAGAGAACGACAAAGTTAAATAATCCACGGCACCAAGGTCTTTGTCCTTGTCGTTTTTTTTGAACGACCACGAAGAGATTCCGTTGGGTATGAGCACGTTGGGCTGGCCGCCAATACAGGCATCTTCAGGCTTGTTTAAGTCCCATCCAATCACGGGTATGTCCATTGATACAAAAGAAGTGATGTGGCTGATCTTGTACTTGTTGTCATCTTTTGTAATTATGACCATGTTAGGTCTATATATGTCTTGTCCACACCCACAGTTCTTTAAATGGGCCCTGGCAAACCCGATCCATATATCTCTAGTCTTGGGAATATTGCTTAGAATTGAATTGAGCTGGGGAAATTTGTGTCTTTCGTTATTGACCAATTCGTTGACGTTAATTAATTGGGTGCCTCCTCTCAACTGTCCAACTGGTTCGTTATCAGGCAAATTATTGTTTAGTCTATAATCGAATTCACACCGTGAAGTCATACCTGAAATATCAGATAAATCACATTTCAAGATCTCCAAATTTGACCACATATAAACGAAGTAAATATACTTATCATGTTGGTAGATTTGATGGTCGTGAGAGCTAATAAACGGACTCCAATTCTTTTGAACCTTTTTTCTTGGAATATTATGTCTTTTCAACTCAACAACTCTAGTATATAGGTGATCATCAAAATTTCTACTTGGTATTCCGTCAATATTCACCTTTCCTCTTTGGAATTGCCATGGCCATCCCATAAACATAGATCTATAATGCTTGATATTTAAAGTAAGCTGGCTTCGTTCTTCATCCCATGTTCTTTTAATGCTTTTTCTATGGAACTCGTTAAAAACTACTAGAGGTTCCTCAAAACCTTTCGGATTTTTAACAAGAATAGTTCTAGGATCTTCAGGGCCATAGAATCTATTATCTTGCTTGTTAACATTATGAAATATAGGGATTGGCAAAAAGTCAGGATATCTGATGCTTGCCCATAATTGCTTTTCGGCTGCTAATTGATTACCTATATCAGGATTATTTGTAGGAACAATCAATTCAACATCTTCCAATTCCTCCCATTTCTCATTGAAGATTTGTACGTAACTCAAACTAAGAATTGGTTGATTTCGAATCCCCCTGGGACTATACAACACTCTTGAAACCATAAAATGCACTCCATATTGTTCCAACCACACGGAAGATCCGGCCAACCTGTACCAAAACTTCTCTATAGTATGCTCTTCAAGCTGCGTTTCTATGGCCTTTTGGAAAAATGGTGATAACTCTTGGTAGTACTCGTTCTTCTGCGTAACAAAATTGCCAACCACCTTCTCTAACGATACCTGCATTGTTTTCGACTCGCTAACTTCTAAATTGAGTGAATTTTCGATGACTGAACACTTTTTTTCGTCTCCTTTGATGTTGGGGTATGGGTTGAAAACTTTGAATGCATGCTTATGGAATTCAGTTTCCTCTGCAACCTGGGTACTCAATTCTTCGGATTTGTTAGCTTCACCCTCGATTGAACCATCATACAGATACTGAAATATATGTTTCTTGCCTTTGATCTGTTCCAAATATTGAAAATGTTTATTGTAGTATTCCTGCAAATCTGCAGCCTCAAATCGTTTAGGGAATATAATCATCCGCTCTCTACTAGGAATCTCAGATACCCTCATGGCTTTGGGTCTTTCAGGATCCTTAGGCTTTTCTACTTGTTCTTCATTATCATATGAATCATATATATCCTCTGTTGAAGGTTTATATTTAGGCTTGACAATTGCCATCAAATCGTGTCCGTCATATTGCAATAGGTGCAAAGAAATGATAACGCTCAATGCCCCAATGCTGAGCATGCCGATAATGATCTTTTTCATGCTAACATTCTTAAACATTTTGCCCAAGATAACGTCTTTCTATATTCTTTACTTTTAAAATACTATATATTGAACACTGAAGTCTTCCCGTCAATTTTATTGTATAAATGCCTATGCATTAATCGATCGTTAGTTAAGTCTACACGTGGAGGCGAGGCTAGGTTTAGCGCGTCTAATTTTTGACATAGTAGAAAATCGTATTTACAAAGATAACTTATTCATTAAATCACTAGCTTTAACGAATTGGCTATTAGACTCTTCATTACCATCATTCTTAGCGTCATTATTTGATACATTATGTGATCCATTATTAGACTTCGATTTCGTCAAAGGATCGAGGATAGGTGGAACAGGAGATAATTTTGGACTGACAGGCGAAGGAGAATCATTAGCATGCTCGAATCCATGTCTGAGGTCATGATCTAAGTCCTCATCATCAAGCTCTTCATCCTCTAGACCGTCCACATCTTCGGCACCATCGTTAGGACCTTCTTCATCGTCATCATAGTCATCTTCGTAGTCGTCTTCATCATCGTAGCCATCATCGGTATAGTCATCGTCATCGTCATCATCGTCGTAGTCGTTGGTATAGTCACTATCGTTTGTGATTGCCGTGTCATCAGGATTACGCGCCAGATTCGACGACAGAGTAGTAGGGGTTGACGAGTTTTCGTGGTGGTTAAACATGAAGTTCTTCAATGGAGACGTGAAGGATGAAGCGGAGGTTGGTCTTTCAACTTCGGTAGGCGTAGCCGTATCATTATCTGCTCCACGTATGGAGAGTAACGTTGGTGATTTAGGTGATTTTGATTTTGATTCATTGACGAGATCGTCATCGCCCTCGACGTCCAGGTCGCTCAAATCACTTAAATTAGCCAATGGTTCCCTCCAGTAGTTCACATCGTTGTATTTTTCGTCAGTTTTGATGGCCAACATCGAATCTCCCTCGAAATTGTCAATGCTTCTAGCCCCTGGAGATCCAGGAGGCGAAGACTCTTTTGTGTTGTTGATGTATTGATTGAATTGATTGGCATTCCAGTATGCATTCAAAGTATTCACTGCTTTGATTGGTGGGAAGAAATGGTCAACCAACTCCCCAATATACATATAGGATGACTTATAACCTGCTAATTCCAATAATTCCATATGAACTTCTCCATTGGGATTAATTGTAAAAATTCTATGTGATGGGATTTTGACTGACCTATAACTTATGGCATCGGTGATTTTATTCCCAAATCCCGCATAGAAGGGTGTAACATCGTCATCATGGGATAAATCGTTAGCGCTGAAATATAAACTCTTGATGTCGTTTAAACATGACATTTTGAACACCTCAGGTTTCTTCAAGATAACTTCTCTTTTTAATGCAGCCATAGTCCGATCAGGACTTAAAATAACTGGTCCGTGCGGAAGCTTTATATTCCCATCTTGAACTATACCCTTTAAATATTGTCTAGTGGAGTCAGCCTGGCCCACTGATCTTGCAGTTAAGTAGATGATATTGTAGCCATTAGATTTGATATCTTGAAATAAATTAGCTACACCTGGATGGGTCCAATCTCTGCCAATCAAGTTTAAAACATGGCCTAATGCATCAGATTTGGTAATGGTACCATCTATATCCGATATAACTATCGGGGTGGTAGATTTCCATAAGTATAAGTTAGATTCGATTTGTGAATTTGCCTGGTTCAATTTAAACTTTATTTTATTCTCCCCGTAGTGTAAATTCATCTTTTGTAATTGCTCTGAAGTTAATCTCAAAGTCTTGAAATATGTCTTATCACCATGTTGTCTATTTTCTTCATTGGTAGTAGTATCTAAAGGACTTTCCTCATTACTGGAAACTCGTACTAAGCCTTCATGATTCGTGAGATCATCCGCAAGGTTAATTTCATCTTCAGTTGCATTATTATTCAAAATTCTAATATTGCCATCTCCATCTTTGCTAACAATTTGATCTAAGAAATTATATTCCTGATCAGAATTTTTTCCGTCTTTATTACTATTAGTTAAGTCCATTAATTCCTGGAGAAAAATCTTTTTGAAATATTCATCGGAGACATCTATATTTTTTTGTGAGTTGGGTTTATAACCGTCCATATCCAACACCATATCCCCATTGATGTCAATTTTGGAAGGAATATTTAATTGCTGAGTAATTTTTCTAGCTTTTTCAAAAGTGATTTTCAGATGCAAACTGGAATTTGGGGTAGGACTCTTGGATGGTGATATCGTAACAGGAGAATTTGAATCCGTAAGCTTTATCTTATTTTCGATATCATCATCGTTTGGCTCGTTACTATGTTCATTCAAGTCCAAAGCTTCCGGTTCGCCATGATTCAAGTCAAAGGTAGAGGAGCTTGGCGAACCCTCCTTTGGAGAACCTAGTGGCGAACCTTCAGCTGAGCTCGAAGGCGAAATTACAGGAGACGTCAATACTGATTTAGAGACCATATTGTGATCTGCTGTCTCGAACACGAAGCATGCTTCCCCACCGTCACCTAGCTTCATTGGTAAATCAGTTTTGATATCATTGACATACAAATCAATCTTTTTTTGCAGTGGCCTGATGATCTGGAACTTCCCAAATCTAATATGCCATGGTGAGCAGTGTAAGGAACCGTCCGGCTGTTCTACCACTATAATATCAATGGCACCCAGCAAAGTTGCCGGATTGAGTGCATTCCATTGGTTATAAACGTAACCTCCGACTTTACCAACGTATTGCATTTCTAATCCTAGTTGCCTCTGTACCAAATATAATCGAAGTAAATTCGTTGGAAAAAGGGTAGGGGAAATCAATTCACATCAAATATTTGATCACATGCGCACGACGGATTATTCCGTAGGACTTGGACAAGAATCTACATACCGTCATAGGTAGTCACAGGTCGCTATATTTGACAAGTCGGATGTCAACAGGCTAATGTATTACATAATTCTGGCTTTTCAGAGAGTTATTACAATTGATATAGCGTGAGATATGTAAATACATAAAATATGGGACGATGATGGCAATGTGTGTTGACGCTTATACTTGGAAAGAAGAGTTGTAGATATACACAGAAGTTAAGGGGATATACATCACATACTTGATTCGAAACATTTAAAACGAAATATGGGAGGATGTAGACATTATCTACCAATTGCAACGAAGCCGGCACACAAGTCAAGGGTCCATACTACAACTAATTGTTAAGAATTACCAATTCTAGAAGTTGCGTCCCATTTTAACACGACCCACAGCTGCCAGAAAATATGCTCTGAAAGATGTTCAGGTTTTGACTAAAGATAAAAGATCGCAGCCATTTTTTCCAGTGTCTCACAAATGCCATCTTCGCCATATAAAACCATCATCGATCCATTTGATCACCGTTTTTCAGATTATATAATAAACCTAATAGCAGAATCATGTGAAGATAACAGCATGGCATATATCGTATTCAATAGCCCAAATAACCCAAATCTATCTGGCATTCGGCTCTCACATGATGCCCCGCATTCCATGTATCTCGAATACCATAATTATACAAGAGCATAGTGTAACATTTCATCTTCCTAGGACATTAGCTGACGGACAGGCTATCCATAACTCTACAAATTATTACTATTATCCTTCCAAATTGCATCCGGGCTTGTCCGGGGCAAACCAATAAATAAAGTTTCTTATCGCGTGAGAAGGTATTTGATAGTTTTCACTAGCAGAAGACATGTAGCTACCCAATTAAAAAGGTTTTTGACGGAAAAAAAGGTCAAAGAATAGACGGCTTCAGCTACTGAGGCTTCTGAGTATATCTAGGACTAAATTGCCTAAGGCTTGAACTGCTTGACCCAGTTATGCACCCCATAGGCGATTGCAAAGAAATTTTTTTGATCGTGCAAATACCGCAAACGTAAAAAATAATCCGTGAAAAAAAAAAAATAATCCGTAAAAAAAAGCTAATTAGCGAATCCCATAAAGAGATACGATTGAAAAATTTCCTTCACTAATTCTTCAACATATCAGCACCATGGATACCACTGAAAAGGTTACGTCTATAGAGAGTGTAGATCAGAAGGATTTAGGCTTGGCAGGAAGTACTCTTACAAACCAGAAATGGGAAAATGTCGATTCTTCCTCGACTAGATCTCTCAATCAGGGTGAATTGAAGAGAACTTTCTCAGTTTGGTCAATCTTGGGTATAGGATTTGGGTTGACTAACTCGTGGTTTGGTATTTCTGCATCTTTGGTCACAGGTATACAATCTGGAGGTCCTATGTTAATTGTGTACGGAATTATTATTATTGCATTTATCTCATATTGTATTGGTATAACGTTATCTGAAATGTCTTCTGCAATTCCATCTGCTGGGGGACAGTACGTATGGACAAGGGTTTTGTCGCCAAAGAAGTACTCTAGTATTTTAGCATACTTGTGTGGCTCATTTGCTTGGGCTGGATCGTTATTTACAAGTGCATCGATGGCATTGAGTATTGCTAATGAAATCATGGCCTTCTGGGTGATGATGCACCCAGACCACGTCATTAAGAAGTGGCAATTATTTGTTATTTATCAGCTTGTGAACTTATTTTTGATTCTTTTCAATTGCCACGGTAGATACTTGCCATATATTGCTAATGGGGCATTATACACATCCTTATTTTCATTTGTCGTAATTACAGTGACAGTCTTGGTCTGTTCGAGAGGCAATTATCAACCAGCAAGCTTTGTCTTCACTGAATTTGAAAACAATACTGGTTGGTCTAGTTCAGGTATTGCATTTATAGTCGGTTTGATCAATCCTAACTGGTCGTTTAGTTGTTTGGATTCTGCAACTCATTTGGCCGAGGAAGTGTTCAACCCAGCAAGAGATATTCCAATTGCAATTATGGGTACTGTCACCATTGGGTTTTGTACTGCCTTCTGTTATTCTATTGCCATGTTTTTTTCAATTCATAATTTAGACGAGATTTTAAATTCGAGCACTGGTGTACCAATTTATGACATTTACTACCAAGCTTTGGGCAATAGAGCAGGCGCTATTTGTTTGGGTACTTTGATTTTATTGACTGCATGCGGATGTACTATTTCATCCCACACATGGCAAGCAAGATTATGTTGGTCTTTTAGTAGAGATAATGGTTTACCATTTTCAAAGTATTTATCGATCGTCGACCCGAAGGCAGGTATTCCATTAAATGCCCATTTGTTTTCATCTTTCTGGGTTGCAATCTTAGGATGTTTATATTTGGTTTCCGATGCAGCATTTAACTCGATGGTCGTGGGGTGTATTATATTCTTATTATTGAGTTATATAGTCCCAACTTTATGCTTATTATTTCGAGGACGTAACAATATCAAGCATGGTCCTTTCTGGTTGGGTCCTCTTGGATTATTTGCTAATATTGTGACCTGTTTTTGGACTCTTTTTGCGTTAGTATTTTTTTCATTTCCTTCGTTCATGCCGGTCACGGCAGGCACTATGAATTACGTTTCGGTTGTCATTGTTATTTATCTTTTGTGGACTTTGATCTATTGGTGGTTCCCTGTAAAGGGCTGGGCTTGTAGAGATAACTTCGCTGGTGGTAGAGGAAATGACGATGAGGAAGAATTCCCAGACGTATGTTTAGATATAAAATAGTTTTCATTTCATTTTAATAAATAATATATTGTAATACTCTAATATATTGTAATACTTTAATCTGAAATTTGTACAAGATGGCATTATACTTTTGATTTATGATATTTAATTATAACACCATATAAAGATCCACATTACTTCACCTTATAAGAAATGGCTCTGTGGCCGAGTGGTTAAGGCGGTAGACTCAAGTTCTACTATCGTAAAGATGCACGAGTTCGAACCTCGTCGGAGTCATTATTTTTTATTTTTTTCAATGTCTTTGCTATTTAGCCAAGCACATAGAAGTACGTGAAGTTAAGAATATTACAATCTGTAAATCTAATAAAATAAATCATTATATTAAAATTATCAACTATTTCATCTATAGAAATAATAAGTGCATACCTCTCAAAAATTCGATTGGGGTAATTAAAGATATGTAATTTCTATCACAGGTTCTGAACGTAGATATTTTGCGATAGTGTTCAGATGGCTTATTTACGGAAAACATTTGTCAATTGTGAGTTACCACCTGCTTGTTGATACTCCATCATGAATTCTTCTAATATACCGAAGGCACCACAGACACCAATAATCGCAGCGACACCCTTACCTAATCCACCAAGTAATTCACCGGCGATAGCGAGCGCAGCCAAGACAAACGCACCACTAACAGAGGCAACTGGGATTACTCTTGATAATTCCTTAGTGATTGAAATATCTCTTTTACCAGAAATTGAAATACCCTGTTCTTTAAATTGCTTGGAAATATCTTTAGGAGAAGAACCGGAAATTCTGCTCCATCTATAAGCAAACCATGTTGACAATGTAATAATAGCTAACCCATAAGTAACTGATCTAATTGGAGACAATAAGGATTGAGCTAACGATTTGGATGGAGTTAAGAAGTATAAGATCCCAGAGGTTAAGTTCAAATTAAATGATTTAGTATCTAAAGACCAAGTACCGATAATAGAAGCAGCCAACTGAGAGTAATTGTTCAATAATGTAGAAGTGAAGTATCCGAATACTTGCAAGTTAGTTAAAACAGTGAAAGCAAACAATATTGGTAAAGCACCAGTGTAGAATAATCTAATTGGGTAAACATTGTTCATGCCTCTGACTTTGGTAGATCTAATTGGAAGTTCGATTCTATAATTTTGGACACCGATAAGAACAAGAACGGTAACTAAGACAATGTAGAATTGGCTCAAGTTAGGTAATTGAGACCTTGTGAAAGAATTTAAGACATTATAATTCAAGGATTTAAAGTTGATTCTGAAATTCTTGATGAAATTCATTGCAGCACCATAGCTTTCAAATTTGTTTGAGTTTGGTAATGAAACTAATTCTAAACCAACAACGTCTCTAATTAAATTAGTAGCAACTTGCAAGGCAACGAAACATAAGACACCACTGCCAAAACAGTAACCCTTATCAAAAATTTCAACCATCAAGGTAGTGACGAATGACATAGTCACAATTTGTAAGAAAATTAAAACTAAGGTTGTTACTGGTACGGAGTCACCATTGAATGGGTTGTAACCTTTGATAACGTTATTGTAGTAACCAGAAAAGATGTACCCAGCACCGTAAACAATAGCAAAGATAAAACTAGTTAATTTTTGACCACTCTGATATAACTCTCTGTCAGATCTCAAGTTTAAATTAACATTAATAAATCTGAAACCAGCACTTAATTGCCAAATGAATGCTGAAGTCAAGACAGGTAACAATCCCAATTCTAACAAAGTACCCTTTTCCATGGCAAAGATAGTTCTTTGAAAGTAGAATGGATCATTAATCTTCAAGTATGCATCACTGACCAACCCATAAATTGGCAATTGTGAAAGAAGGAAAATAATACCACCTGCAACTGTGTAGATTATTTTTTCATCTATACTAATATTTTCCACTGGTAATTCAATCTCTGGCAAGATTGGCAAGAAGAATTCAACAAAATCAAGGAGGCGAACTTATAATTGTTAGTAAGCGAGTTATATTATACCATATTTCATCATAAATACATACATCCACTCATATTTGATTGTTAATATGGCTTTCTAACTTAATAGTGTTATTAGTGAAGAATCGACGTCTTCTTTTCGACGATCCTGCCAGCAGTGTAAATCACGTGACATTTACGGAGCGGCCCCAAAGAGGTGAACATTCTAGATAGGCCCTAGAAGAATGGATGTGAGAGGGCCATAAGAGAGTAAAAGAGAGTAGAACGTAGTGTTTAGAAAGTTTTATTGAGCTAATTAACAACATATGTAGAAGTTCAAGTTTTTCAAGCAGCATAAAGAAATATCCTAATCAAACTTGGTACACATTTCGACAGCAGCAGCACCCCAGTCTTCACCATGATTGTGCATTTTACCTTCGATTAAACCAGCTCTAGCTTCGGCTTGCTCATCGGTCAAACAAGTTAAAACACCAAAGATGACAGGTCTGTTCAATTCGAAGTTCAACTTCATCAATTGGTGGGTGACAGAGTCACAGATGTACTCGAAGTGCATGGTAGAACCCTTAATCAACACACCGATAGGGATAACAGCATCTAAAGGTTCTCCCAATCTTTCTTGCTTATCGAAGAATAATTTTGTTCCGTATGGCAATTCGAATGATCCTGGAACCGATTCGACTACGATATTTTCTGGCTTCACATTGAATTCTTGCAATTTCTTGACGGCACCTTCAACCAATGAGTCGATAATCTTTTTGTTCCATCTGGCATGGAGAATACCAATACGTAATTTGGATCCTATATATCCGTTAGTACGACTTTCTAGTCTTATCGGCCGCATCAAAGTCCATTAACGTCCCCAGAATGCAGCCTTCATTTAACAATTGCCACCGCGAAAAGACAACTATCATTTTCTCTTGACACATACCATCATATTGTTGGTCCACTTTTCCTAATCCTTTAACAGCCATCTTATATTCGTTGTAGTTTTCTAAATGTATTCGTTTTTGGACTGAAAAATTGTCCCATACCAGGTTCATATATATACGCTCACATTATGCCCGATGTTTCGTCCGGTCACGTGAACAAAAATGTCAGCAAATGTTCAAAGCCCCCCAGTGACAACCCCCAGTGAGCCTGCGACAATCAGAGATAATTAACCGACAATAAGCGGTTAAAATTGAGCCCACAAAGCCAGTGCGATTTCCGGCGATGGTGACAGACGGTAAACACACTACCAGTTGTAAGCTCGTGCCCATCTGCTGGAACATAAATAGTGAACAAAAAAAATTTTCTGTCTAGAAGGAAGAAATCTTTTTATTAGCTCAAGTTGTTTTCAAGTATGTATTTCTAACATTCCGACAATGCAGCAGTGAAATGATGATGAAAATATTAATTGCATAGTTCAACTGATATATATGAAGATAAAAATACCATCAAATAGTCTTTCACCCCTATCTGATTCACAATTATGCTGTCGATTTAGATCGAACTAGTACTAACAAGCGCAGAAACGGTTAATTCCACACATTCCTGAGCGATGGCATCCACCAGACGATTATGTTAAGGTCAGCGGCTGACCGTCAATGGCCAGAGATTTTTTTGACAGCACCTGTCAATTTTGGTGGAGGGCACTAGACATATTATTATATAATCTCACGACAACATACCGGAAGTTGTACTTCTGGTTTCGTAGGATACGCCTTTTTTGGTGCATGTAATGGAGTTCCTTATATGTCGGTCGACGAAACAGGGGAACCTCTGAACTCGATTTTGTGTAACTCTGTAGATTTGTGGGTCGCACGTCCCGAGTATTTAGTCATCTGTCTAGAGATTGAGCCACAAGTAAGAGATAAGGTCCTACAAGAGTGATAAGGATATCAGTTTCGGAGGAGTTATTAGATTAAGAAAACTAAGATGGCGTTTAATCACAATTATCAAGTAGAATATCCCAAGCGGATTTCGTTGAATAACAGTCCCATACAAGAGAGTAGTTCGATACTATCAGATTCGCAATCACTGTGGGTGTTGTTTAGTCCATCGTTGCAGGCCCCTATTGCAAATGAATCGGATATTCTCTCGCTCACCAATAACACACATACTGACACGGATGCTGACTCTTTAGAAAGGTCTATTTCAGTCTTACAGGAGACCCAGGAAGAATCTTTTTCTTCAAATGAATGGTCGCGGCTGGACATGGAGCAGCAAGGTGCCAATTCTGAGACGACCGAACGACGTAGGACGGGCCTGCAGTCTGAAAGTGACTCATTGATAGACCACCTTGCGGGTAGTGAACTGGGAGGAATCAGGGGCCGGATTGGAGGTGCTGGCCATCCAGCAGCCGTGACGAGAGATCGCCAAAGTCGCTTATTTGAAACCCCGGGATCGGAGTTGCACAGGCGCATTAACAAGTGGCGAAATAATAACCTAGACGAAATGGTCGACGATAATACGGCTTCGTGGGACTTGGATGAGGACCTTAGTCTGCAGTTAGGTCCCGCGGACACCGAATGCACGAAAAGACCGTTTTACGGCGACGACGTGTTCGCTAAGTTATCCGAGCAAGAGTACATAAATTTCAGGAACGTCGAGAAGAACTTGAAGCTGTCGCTCGAGGCTCTGAACAACCAGTCGTACTTGCCATATATAATCAACCATATATTGTACAAGCTTGCGCATTCGTCGACAAATGCAGTGGAGCAACCATCGTTTGGAACGCTAAAAACAGAGCTCCAGAAATATTCATCCTTGCTCAAGGAGACCAACACCCAATCTTTCTTGGACTCTATTATCGAAACTCACATGAGGAACTCCCATATGATGCACGTAGCTAACACGAAGCGTCCAATTTCAGACACCACTTCTGCGTCCTCATTGATCCTTTGCGGTGGCTCTTGGAACGAATTGTGACTCCTCTGCCGTTCTCCTCTTACTAATCCTATCTGCTGCTTTCGCTGCTCTTTGGTGACATGTAGAAGGTGTGTAATGTCTGGCATGTGTGCAATCTTCACCTTTCTACGATATCTGGGGTTTCTGAACTTTCTGATGCTTTAATGATGTTTACGACTTGTATTTCTAGGTGAAGTTTGATGGTTATAAAGGTATGACTCGGCTACATCTAGATTTGTTTTGAATACAGGCTTTTTACTTCTTTCTTATATATTTAATGAATAATATTGTTCTCTGGGTTATCAGTAGACTTAGGTTGACGTAGCACGTGAACTCAATCCAAACGCGCTGGCTAATTGATTAATGGACTAAACAAATAACGTATTAAAGGCAGAAATAAACAGTAATAAATATACCCAGAATACCCTATTCTATCAATATGTTGAGATCAATGATTCAGAGCCAGGCTCGTAGTTTTTCTTCGTCGGCCTCGAGAAGCGCATTTGCGAAAATGAACCTTTTAGGTACTGTTGGAAGTGTTTCGAGCAGAGAAACCAAAGACGGATTGCAATTTATCAATTATTCGTTGGCAGTCAACAGATTCAACCCTAATGAAAGCGACGGAAAGAGTACAGACTGGTATAACATTTCTGTGTTCAACGAACGTCACATCAGTTTTTTTAACAACTATTTGAAGCCGGGAATGCAATTATATGTCGAATGCGACGTCAGACAAAGACAACTCAGTGATGAAAATGGTGAGCATAAGCATACTGTTACTTCATTGAAGCAAATCAGTTACGATGTTGTTAGATTTGCCAAGAAGACCGAAGAAGAGTCTGAAGAGTAGATATATAAATAATAATATATGTATTGTTTGATAAAATACTGTAGAAGAAGCGCAGTGGCAGACCCTTGTACGGCTCAGCTCATCTCACTAGCGGACCTTTCAAACTTTTATGTCAGCCATACTCAATTCATAAGCAAATGCAACCGTTAACTTGACATGCTCCTTGATATGGTCCCAATCTAGTCTATCAATCGTATCCATGACAGAGTGGATATAGTTGTTACTTAATTTGAATTCGCTTTCGATAATAAAGCTTGCAGGATACCCATTTTCAATGGCAGATGAGTGATCTGAACAGGCGTATCCACAGGCAGTTTCGTGATAAGGAATATCACAATATTCGCTAATGATGAGCTTGATGAAATCATTAAGTCCTACCGATGTGTAGTCCGTAATCAACCCGAAATGTGGTTCAACACCAGCGTCAATTGTCTTGGAAGTGTACCCAGTCATATCTTGTTGAAGCATTCCGATAACGATTTCCTTGTTTTTAGAGTATTCATGGAAAACGTCAATCGACCCAAGCAAACCACCTTCTTCTGCAGAATAGAAATGAAACTCAAGGGTATTTTTTGGCTTAAAGCCATTGACCAATCCACCAGCAATCAATCTCAACGACTCCAAACAAGTAACTGTGCCTGAACCGTTATCATCAGCACCAGGGGCTTTTAATAAACTGGGGAACAATAAATTTATCGAGTCTTGATGCGATCCAATCACAACCTTCTCACTATTTTCTCCTGGTATACTAACTATGATCGAAAATTGGTCCCATCCATCATGCTTGACTTCCTTTACACCCACACCACTGTCCTTCACAGGTTCAACAATGCTTAATATTTCCTTTTTCAACCATTTGGCACTTTCAAACCCTGTCGACGATTTGTAATACCTGGTGAAGAATGAAGTAAATGTAGTTAATTTTTCATGCATTAAGTCAGTGTCTATACGTTCGTAAATATTTTTGATCTCTTTCGTGTGCTCAAATGTAGTTGGGTACTTATAGTCTGGAACCGGTTTATTCAATTGCTTCAATTGCTCAGTGCCTAATGTCAAAGCCCTCGTCCAACGATCAACAGAAGACAGCTCAATCATTCCATTCTTGATGGCTTCATCGATAGGAATCTGATTAGTAACATCAATGAACTTGGTATTCAGTCTTTTGTATTCTAACTTCTTAGATTCAGTAACCAATTGGTATTCTTCCGGACCCAACTTGATTAATCTGGGTTCGTTTGCTTCTAAAGTTTGAAAATCACTCCATTTCCAGTTAGCGAGGGGGAATGCCGTACCCACGGCAATAAAACTAGTTAATAAAATAGTTAACTTCATATTTGTAGAAAAGAGTGTTATCAACTCCTAATTTTGTTCCGCTCCCTTCACAGCTCTCGTAAATACTCACAGCAAAGATAGACTTAATTTTTTTTGGGACCGATTTTTCCGTCTCTACTCCATATTGGTAGATTTCGAGTCTGTTTTCACCTAGATGATATAAAAACACTTACATATATCCTAAATCAAGGTCCCTGTAATATTAAGCCCCCATCTTATTATTGCAAAAATATCTGGGTGTACGATACTCTCTTGAAGAGCAATCTTTTCCGTGCAGCTAACACGACTATCAAACTACCAAAGGAATAGTGGCTCTGGACATCAGAAGGTAATCATGAACTAGTTATTCATATTATGAAGCAAGGGGAAACCCAATTGCAAAATAAGCCAAACCACCTTTCAAACATCTAAATCTACCTAATACGCTTAATGTTTATCCAAAACCAATTTTTTTTACAGTATACAACATTCAAAACCACTGAAAGTAATTATCCTTCACAATTCTCGATTATCCACTCTCATAATATGATTTATTGTAGGTTCTTTAGGTAGTATATGAAAATTGTAACAAATAGTGCGTTTACCAAAGACTTGATAAACAACGAAAAAAAAGTCCACCATTAAGTAAATCAACAAATAGAAGTAGATTCTTGTCGTTTGGGTTAGAATAATATGACAATACCATCTAACACGAAGCCTGGCAATGTATTGCCGAACCAGGATTCGAAATTTCTTTCACCTACATTGAAATTAGATGATGCGTCGCTAGATGTATTACAATTTCAGCAGGATCAGAATTCATCATCATCGCAGTCTTCCAGAGGGGTTTTATCACAAAGGTTTCTCCATCCTGTAAGTATCGATGCGGTGAATGAAGTGAACTATAAGATCCATGTACCAAACTTTGCAAACTTGCCACCTTTGAAATTGGGCTACAAATATATCACGGACTTGATTAAAATCGATTCTATGACACCGTCCGATTTGTATTCGGACGAGAACATTAACAGAACTGGATCAGGACTCGACAATTACTACTTTGATTACGATTCAGGTCTTGGCGAATTTTCTAGGTTCGAAAAGCTTAATCAGCTTAATCTACCAGACAAATTTTTTGATGAATATAACTCGACCGAATGTATTACTAAAATGGGATTATTTCCAGAGATTGAAAGATCATGGATTGCTGTCGATAATAAATTAGTATTATGGAATTATAAAGTCCCGCAATCGTCATTTAATAAATCGAGTCAGTTCTTGACTATTGATCAAATTAGACATTCAATCTTACAAGTAAAATTGGTCAGACCCAAGCCTAATGTTTTTGTTGAGGATGTTAACCACCTTTTATTGATTGCAACTCCAATGGACATACATATCTATATTGTTAAGTACAATAAGGCGTTGAACAATCTCGAAATTTTTAACCCTGATTTGTCGGTGTCTACACAAGGTTTGATAGTTAATAATTTCACTGTTAACGAAGCAACTAATGATATATATTTCACAGGAGAAGGAGATGGTATTAACATCTGGAGACTAGACTACTCTAATAAGAGCTCCTTTATTAAAAACAAATGTGATAAAGTATGTTTGACGAAAAGCGGATTCTCAAGCGTGTTACCGTTGAATAAATTTCCAGGGTTTGATTTGTTCAATTCTAATGACGGTTTGAACAAGACAACCAATAATACTGATAAAACAAATACAACTGCTAATATACCAGAAACTATAACTCAATTAGAGATTGACGCCGAAAGAGAGATATTGTATTCGTTATCGAATAAATCCGTCATTAGGGTTTATAAGTTACAAAAAAATCAAGAACAGTTCACTCAGCATAACCAGTTAACTCCATCAGAGATTTTCAAAAGTGTTTCCGCATTGTTTGTTGATTCTACAAATTTTAAAGCATTTCTGAAGTTCAGAATTATGAATATTCAGCCTATATTCAAGAATGAATCTTCAAATATTCAATTAATAGCAATCACAAATTATGGTTACCGTATATTGTTGAAGTTGGGAATCAATTCTACTATATCATCATTTATGTCTGGTGCACTTTCAGCATCAAGATTAAAACTATCAGTAGCAACGATGAAGTTTCCTCCGTCAAGGGAATTACCTAAATTGAATTCTGAATTGGATGCATTCACAAGAAGTAAACAATATTTATCTCAATTGATTGCAAATCAACAAAAGTCACAATTATTGAAAAACACAAAGTATAGTAAGATCATTAGTCCTGGTATCTTCATGTGTGTTAAGAGAACTAAAAAGTCTGATAAACTTTTCATCTGTACTGCAAACTATGGATTTTTAAAGAAGAACAATAAGCTTGTTGAAGATGCAGAGTTTATAAAATTCGGCTCTGATGATGATACATCATTCACATACATTCATGATATTATTCAATTAACTCCTTCCATGAATGCCACCGATACACCAAATGGATACGCCAATATTCTTGCAAGCCAGTACACAAGAGAGCCGTTAAAGTTTGCAATTTTGACCAATTTTGGAATAGTGATTTATCAGTTAAAAACATCTGACCAAATTTTAAAATCGTTAAATGATGAAACTATTGAGAATTTTATCGAAGAAAATGGTTATGAAGAAACCTGCTCAAGCTTGTTATATTTATCTTGCTCCTATGGACATCACAATGCTAACAATTTGTTCAAAAGAAAGGCTCAAATGTTATTTTCAACGTGTGGTAACAATGCAAGATTATTGAATAACCAAGATAATTTACATCCTTTAAATACTTCCCCACCTCCTCAATCTACAAGTTCCGTGTTAGGTTCCCAATTACCACAACAACAAGCTGATAAATTATTAGTTTCACATCCAACAGTTGAACAAGTCATTTTAAGTGATAGGTTTTATGGTACCTGCTTATTGATATCCAGATTATTTAGAGATTTTTGGAACCGCAAAGTATTTACAATGCTACCATATATCAAAAGAATGAATAATGGTCAAATTGACTTGTCGTCTGTGAAGGATGATAACTTATTGATCCAAGGTTTGAATATCGATAAAAACCAAGTTGAATTTTTTATAGGTTCAATGATAGTTTTAATTGAATTCTTCGTTGAAAATGGAAATAACATTCAGGGTTTGAATGCCCCTAACTATAGCTCTGACCCTAGTAAGTTTGAGAATGAAGTATGCTTACGTGCTGAACACATTGCATTCACATCAATTTTGAAATCATTGAACTCTATGAAAGAAGCTTTATCATTCTTGATGGTCCTAATTGAAGAATCCCAAATAAACCAAACAACTTTCAATGATATTTTGAGGTTTTTCTCTGTGACAAACCAATTAAACTTGTTAACATTATCGTTTAAAGATCTATTATTGCCTACTCGTGATGTTAAAAATTTAATTAAAGATTTATTGTCATCTATCATCAACAAAAATATCTTGAAAGGAGGATCCATAGACTTAATCGCGTCGTCATTACAAGATCGTTGTGGATCTTTCTGTTCCACTGACGATGTCTTCATCTTCAAAGCAATTGAAAATTTAACAAGAGCAAAGAATATCGGCACAAGAGATTATGACTTGAGAATTAAATGTTTAAAGAATGCTGTTGTCTTATTTGAAGAAGCGTATGAATCGTTAACATTGGAGAATATTGAAAACTCCATTAATATCATGTTAGATTTAGAATTCTATACTGGTGCAATAGAGCTTTTGTTGAAACTTGCTTACAAATTAGTCAATAACACTAGTTTAAATAATCCATCAACAGCTGGAAAAGCAAATATTCTCATCGATAATGGTAACACGAATTCTAAATCTGTTGAAAATAGTAAGAAAAAGATACAGTTATATGATTTGATCTTCAAAATCTTAACCAGAATTGATTTGAGAGCAATTAAAATAACTGAAACCGGTCATCAGTTAGCTATTAACGAGTTTATTGAAATAAGAGATGCTGCTTATGAGACATGTTTTGCGGCGCAGGATAAATCGTTCCATTATGAATTTTACCAGTGGTTCATTAACCAGGATGTAAGTGAACGATTATTAGAAATCAGTACACCATACATCTTACCATTTTTGGAAGAAAAGTCAGAGAATAACTTAGCATTGAGTGATTTATTATGGTTATACCACGCGAAGAGAGAGAACTATTTTGGTGCGGCAAGTATATTATATTCATTATCGATTTCAGAATTTAAATTGACATTAAACCAAAGAATCGAATATTTATCCCGAGCCAATGGATTCTGCAACTGCGCATGCCCTCCAAATTTAAGACAAAAGATGATTCAATTATCTTCAACAATCCAAGAATTGTTTGACGTTGCAAATGTCCAGTTAGATATACTAACTGCGATCAGGGCTGACGATAGAATTAGCAAGCAAAACAAAGAAGTTGCTGTTTCGTCGTTAGATTATAAGATTTTGAATATTAGTGACTTATTCAACAATTATACGGATCCATTAGGATACTACGATTTATGTTTATTAATCTTTAAAGTTTCTGATTATAAGAATACAGATGACATATTGAAGAGATGGGAATTGTTTTTTGAAAGAATTTTTCATGAATTTTTAATTACAGATAAAAGGAAACAGGAACCCATCTATATTGTGTTGAATAATGTATTCAACATTATTGGTCCTAAATTATCGTCGAACGACTTAGTTTTCCCAATTGATGAATTGATAAAATTGGTATGTAAATATATTCAGGAAGCCATTGAAGAAGATCCAGTGACTCAAACACCACCAAAGGGTATAATAGTTGATATCTTTGTGAAATCTGGCGTTGGATACGACAAGTTATACTACATCATGAAATCGCTAATTGAGCATAACACATTTGAAATATTTCCTGGATTTACAAACAATTTAAAATCAAATGAAATGAGCTATTTGATCGAACACTGGTATAATTCTGATAAGAAGTTGAGAGAACTAATTTCGAGTGATAAAATAAGGGATTTGACTGAATATTCAATTGAAAATGATCCAATTCATGATATTGTTAAAGATAATGGAATTTTAATTTAACACTTGTATTTTACATAAATAATAATAATAAAATTAGAGAAATAAACCTCGTAACGGATGCATTCGTATTAGCTTATCTCGTAGAACTTTCCTTTCTGACCATCAAATTTTTCACTATCAAAACTGACTGTGGGTCTAAGGTTATTGGTACGAGGTAAGAATATATTCTGAGGTTGATCTTCTTCTGGCAATAACAGCATTACGCCATCAACTATTAGCCCAATAGCATTTTTTTCTGCTCCTTTTGGCATAATAACATCGGCAAATTCCTTAGTTGGAAAGATGAAGTCACTCATCTCTGCCCTAGCACCCTGAAGGTAAGCATTGATGACCGATTCTAGTGATTTATTTTTGTTTAGGTCCAAAACATCTCTTCTAATCCAACGAATTAACCTTGTATCAGGATCACTTGTAAGAAAAACCTTTATGTGTGATATATCACGTACTTGCTTATCATACAAAGCGTATAACCCATGAACAATAAGAATCTTTTGTTGTGACTTCAGAGTAACCTTAGCACCACTTAACAAATATTCCCTTAATTTGTCAAAATTGAACCGAGAAGGTTTTAAAGGAGGATAGTTAACATCAGAATTATCTGGTAGCGTGATAGCTGCTGACTTTGAAGTGGAATATTCTCGTTTAGCTTCATCCTCCTTATAGTCATCTAGATCAATTATTTCTATATTAAGATCAACATCTGGAAGAGAAAAACGAAGTTCTTCTTTCAATAAATTGGCAGTGGTTTTCTTACCGGCAGCATGTCCACCTCCAATTAATATAATAATGGGTCCTCCTTCAGACATCAGTATGGTGTAAATATTTAAGGTTTAAGTACAGACATCGAAAGTGAAATATGGCATCGCGATATTCCAAAAGCTCATCTCCTAAAACATTTCATAAAGGCCATATAATACAAAACAATAATAGACCAATATGGATGATTTTGATAGAGACGTCGACAATGAATTGGAGTTTAGTGCTAAATCCACCAAGAACATCAAAGTCCATGCAACTTTTGAAAGTATGAATTTGAAAACTGACTTACTTAAAGGTATATATGGCTACGGGTTTGAAGCACCCTCTGCTATTCAGTCTCGTGCTATCATGCAGATTATAAGTGGTAAAGATACTATAGCCCAAGCACAATCGGGAACAGGTAAGACTGCAACTTTTTCTATTGGTATGTTGGAGGTAATCGATACGAAGTCCAAAGATTGCCAGGCACTTATTTTGTCACCAACCAGAGAATTGGCACAACAGATTCAGAGTGTGGTGAAGCATCTAGGAGACTATATGAATGTACATACACATGCGTGTATTGGTGGAACTCATGTTGGCGAGGATATTAAAAAGTTACAACAAGGTCAACAGATCGTGAGTGGTACTCCCGGAAGAGTAGTTGACATGATTAAGAGACGTAATCTTGCCACCCGTAATATTAAAATGATGATTTTAGATGAGGCAGATGAGTTGATGACAAAAGGTTTCAAGGAGCAGATTTACGAAATTTACAGATATTTACCACCTGGTGTTCAAGTGGTTGTTGTTAGTGCCACCTTATCGAGAGAAGTTCTTGAAGTCACCGGGAAGTTTACCACCGATCCGGTGAAGATTCTTGTGAAGAGAGACGATATTACCTTGGAGGGAATCAAACAGTATCATATACAATGTGAGAAAGAAGACTGGAAATTCGATACCCTTTGTGATCTATACGACTCTTTAACTATCACGCAAGCGGTCATTTTCTGCAATACGAAGGTAAAGGTTAACTGGCTTACCGATCAAATGAAGAAGGCAAATTTCACAGTTGTCGCCATGCATGGTGACATGAAGCAGGACGAGAGAGACTCAATCATGAATGATTTCAGAACAGGAAACTCTCGTGTCTTAATTTCCACTGACGTGTGGGCCAGGGGAATTGATGTGCAACAGGTCTCGTTAGTCATTAACTATGATTTACCTACCGATAAAGAAAACTACGTCCATAGAATTGGAAGATCTGGTAGATTTGGTAGAAAAGGTGTTGCAATTAACTTGGTAACAAAAGAAGATGTGGACGAACTACGTGATATAGAACGTTTCTACCGTATCAGGATTAAGGAAATGCCTGTCAATGTTAATGACATCATGTAAATGTCTCGTGTATAGATAGAATATAGTAATTTGTATATTAACGAAAACAAAATTATTCAAAGCTACAAAAAAGTTATTCTAAATTAGAGTATGCCATTCCAAATACACCACCCCAACTTCATCACGCCTACTATACTGCTACTATAGAAGACCCGTTAGTTCCTGGTCCCATCTACGAATCCAATACGAAGAGAAGAACCAACTCACGTGATCGTCATCTCAGAATTTTTTTTTGAACTTTTTAAGAAGGAAGATCGGTATATTCAATAAAAATTCTGTTATTCATTCAAGAATCTTGTGATTACTATAGCTCTCCAACATGGATGCTCAATATATTTCCTCTTTGGAGGAAACTTTAAAACAAACTTTGGTTCCTGATTCCACCGCTATTAAACAGGCTGTTACCAAATTGACCAAGGAATTTTACACCAGTCCATTAGCGTTACCTTCGTTACTTCACATTTTGCAAAACGCTCAAGATGACCAATTGAAGCAATTAGCAGCGGTTGAAGCTAGAAAGTTAGTTTTGACTAACTGGGAAGGTGTTGATGCTTCATTGAAGCCACAAATTAGAGAATCTATGTTGAATAACACTTTCACTCAATCCTCTAAGCTTATTAGACATTCTTCCGCCAGAGTTGTTGCTTCAATTGGTGAAGTTGATTTAGAAAACAACGAATGGCCAGAATTGTTACCAGTTTTGGTGAAGTCTATTCAAGACACCAACGCTCAAACAAAGGAAATGGCAGTTTACACTTTATATACCTTGTTGGAAACTCAAGTCCCAGCTTTACTCCCACACGTTAGTGACTTCTTGTCTCTTTTTGGAAATTTATTAACCGATCAAACTTCCAGAGATATTAGGGTTAATGCTGTTTTGTCATTAGATGTCGTTTCCCAATTTATTGAAGAAGACGCAGAAATCAATAACCAATTAGCCTCCAAGTTTAGAGACACCATCCCAGGTATGGTTGAAGTCTTGAAGGAAGTTGTTAGCAACGATGACAATGAAAAGGCCAAGGATGTTTTCAATGTTTTCCACAGTTTGATTTTCCTCGATTCAAAATTGATCGGTGATCACTTAGTGAACTTGATTAAATTTGTTTCTGAAATTGCTGCTAATACTCAATTAGATGAAGAATATAGAACTTTTGGTTTGCAATTTTTGATTTCTTGTGTTTCTTTAAGAAAGTCTAAGATTTCTTCAAATAAATTAGGACCGCAAATCACTTTAATCGCAGCTAAGATTGCTTCCGAAGAAATTGATGTTGAAGACGAATTAGAAAACGAAAACGAAGAAAACGAAAACGAAGAAAATTCTCCTGCAACATTAGGTTTAAGACTTATTGCTATGTTATCCGCTGAATTACCTCCATCTCAAGTTATTAATCCATTATTCGATAACTTAAACAATATGTTGACCTCCTCAAATGCATTCGAAAGAAGAGCTGGTTTGTTATGCATCGGTGTTGCCTCTAGTGGTGCACCAGATTTTTTCTCCACTCAAATCAACAAAATCATTCCTGCTTTAATAAATGGTTTAAAGGACCCTGAAATTATTGTTAGAGTCGCTGCCTTAAGATCATTATCTCAATTAACTTCTGAACTTCAAGACGCCGTGGCCGATTTCCACAAAGATTTATTACCTCTCATCATCGATATCATTGATTCAGCTACTTCTGTCATGGCTTACAAATATGCTTGTTTTGCTTTGGATGGTTTGATTGAATTCATGAGCCACGATGCCATTGGTCAATACTTGGAAGCATTAATGAACAAATTATTCCATATGTTACAACAAGCCAATTCATCTTCATTAAAATCAGCCATTGTTTCAGCCATTGGTTCTACTGCTTATGCCGGTGGTAAGGGTTTCACTCCTTACTTCAACAACTCTATTCAATACTTAGAGCCATTTATTGCAAATGCAGCTGACACCGAAGGTATGACTGAAGAAGATATTGAATTAAGAGCCTTAACATTCGAAAACATTTCTACTATGGCTAGAGCCGTTGGTTCAGAATCCTTCTCATCATACGCTAAGCCATTAGTTGAAGCTGCTTACAATTCTTTGAGTTCAGAACATTCAAGAATCAGAGAATCGGGTTTTGCTTTTATCTCTAATATGGCAAAGGTTTACGGTGCTGAATTTGCTGGATTCTTGGACCAAATCGTTCCTGAAATCCTCAAATGTTTAGAACAAGAGGAATTCACATTCAATATGGATGGAGAGGATGAATTCGAAGGTGAAGAAGAAGATTTGGAAAATAAATTTAATGTTCACACAGGTATCACCATTGAAAAAGAAATTGCTTCTGTTGCCTTATCAGAATTAGCTATCGGTACTGGAAAAGATTTCGCTAAGTATGTTGAACAATCTGTTAAAACTTTAGCCGACCAAATTGACAACTCATACGGTATGAGAGAAGCTTCTATGAGTGCATTATGGAAGATCTTAAGAGCTATGTTTAAAGCTCAATATGGTGAAGATTTCAAGGCACCAAAGGGTGTTCCTCAACAACCATATGTTGATAGCTCTATCTTACAATTAGTTCAAAAAGTTAGAGAAATTGCTATTACTAACTTAGAAGAAGAGTTCGAGTTGACTATGGTAGCATGTATCTTAGATAACTTATCTGATTCTATCTTCATGTTAGGTCCTATCACTGTTATTGATAATGCAAGTGAAGCTTCATTCTTAGAAAGATTATGCGTTCAATTAATGAACATCTTAAAGAGTGAACATCCATGCCAAATTGAAGATGAAGAAGGTCCAGCCGATGAGGAAGATACTTCTGAAACTGAAGCCTTATTGTTTGAATCTACTTTAGAAGTTTTAGTTAACTTATCTGTCACCTTAGGTAGTGATTTCAACAAGATTTTTGTTTCTTTTAAAGACATAATTTTATCACAAGTTAATTCTAAATCTAAGAATAAGAGAGTGAGTGCTATCGGTGCCTTGGCTGAAATTTCCTCTGGTTTGAAGGAAAGTAACCAGGCCACTCAACAATTACTTGAAGTTTTCACGGATAGATTAGCTAACGATAAATCGTTAGAAGTCAAGGGTAATGCGGCTTATGGTATCGGTATTTTAATTGAACACAGTGCTACAGACTTATCATCTACTTACCAAACTATTTTGCAATTATTATTCCAATTATTGAATAAGACTGATAGTAAGGCTGGTGATGATGACGAAGAAACCAAGGATGTTGTCAACAGATCATATGCAAACTCTTGCGGTTGTGTTGCTCGTATGGCATTGAAGCATGAACAAGCTATTCCATTGGAACACATTATGGGCCCATTATTAGGACATTTACCGTTAGAAACTGCATTTGAAGAAAATACCCCAATTTTGCTGTTGATCATCAAGTTGTACGAATCTGGTAACGAATTGATTGCCAGCCAAACCGATAAGATCGTTGATATTTTAGCTAAGATTTTTACCAAGGAAATGGAAAGAATTAAGTTAATAAATGAATCAACCTTAGGTAGAGAAGAAAACATTGACAGAATGAAGCAATTCCAAACCGAAGAATTGAAGCAAAAGGTTATTGAATTATTAAAATTCTTAGATACAAAGTATTCCGGAATTGTCTCGGCAAATGAGGTTTTAAAATCTTGTATTAACTGATTCTTTACCTCACCTTATTATGAATATCCGCCACTGAGCTTACTTTTGTACTTTATTAATATTATGTTTATCATCTATCTTCAATGTAGCTAACGGACTCTTAATGAGGACTGTTGTAGAGAGGTCGTGTTAACGTTCAAATCGCAAAAAGTCCTAATTCGGTCGCAACAGCAAAACTACTGTTTTAGTAAGTGAATGGAACCATATCCTACAAATTATAAATCTAATTTAAGGTTCTTCATGAAATAAAATGACTTTGCTAAATACAACCAAGAATAATGGATACGGTAGATGAAACATGCTTGAGATATAAAAGTGGGACATTTGCCATTTTAGTTTGGGATTTTGATACATAATAATTTCAGTTTTATTAGAACGAGATGGACGACAAAGCGAACACATTAGCAGCTCTTTCTTTCATAGCTTTCGTATTATTAATCCCCCCTTTCATTTGGCATTGCAAATGCAAAAATATTCCGCCAATATGTTTAATATTTTGGTTACTATTCCTCAATTTGACTTCCTTCATTAATGCTTGTATCTGGGGAGGAGAAGACTTTGACCAGAAGTATAATGGTGTGGGATATTGTGATGTGACAATGAAGCTAGAGGCTGCATCCTCCAGTGGCATGATCTGTGCGATTAGTGCTTTGGCATTTAACTTATTTATGGTGTTATGGGCGAAATATCCGGCTTTCATGAATAATGGATCTAAGTTGAAGATGTGGATATCGTTGGCGATGTGTTTGATTACACCTATTTTTATTATGTGTACAAACTACATCATTCAAACATCAAGGTATGTTATTATAAAGTATAGAGGGTGCACGGTAACATATGCCCTTTCTCCAGTATCGATTGTATTATATTCCATGTGGAATATAATCTGGGCTGCAGTTGCAGTTGTTTTTTCTGTTCTGACGTTGGTAACATACTTCAGAAAAAGAAAGGACGTAAAGGATATATTAAGATGCACAAACTCAGGATTAAATTTAAAAAGGTTTGCAAGGTTATTGATATTCAGCGTTTTAATTGTTATTGCCCTAGTGCCTGTGGCAGTTTATTATTTCGTTACCGACTTTGATTTGTTTGAAGGAGAGTTTGTTTGGTCGGAGATTCATAATCAATTCTGGGGAGAGATTTTCTTTTATGATTTTGGAATTGAGATAGTATATGACAGATGGGTTCATATTGCATTATCAGTTATCACGTTCCTCCTTTTTGGGTTAGGTTCTGACGCATTGATAATGTACAAGAACGGATTATGTAGGATTGGTCTCGGTCGGTTCTTCAATGGATCACCAAAGACAGACGCACATCATATAGATCTATTACAATTGACAAAGAATGATAGTCCAACCAGTCAATTTGCACTTTCGAAGATGTCAACCCAAACAAGAGTTGGAAGTAACAGATCAGAATTGAGCAAGCCAGCAATGTGTGAATTCAAAAACGGATTTAATGAAATCATTGACGACAACACTCTTGGTGGGTCTTCCACAACGCTGACTGCTCATAGCCCTCAAGAAAGAAATTTTGATTTAGAGAAGGGAATGACGTCTCTTAAGAGCATTTCTGACTATTTCAACGAAGAGGAAATAGCAGCAAAGGATGAGTTGAAATACATCATGAATCAATCAATAAATAATGCTGACGACGGATTTGATTATAATTATCAAGTTAAAAAAAAATAAATTTCAAGGCGAATTATATAACATTTACATATCTTTATGAATATATTAATCTATTATTTATAATCAGCAATTAACTCCTTAAACTTAGATTCAAACACATTGGAATTTACTTTTCCGTTAGTTTCTTTCATAGCTAAACCAATGAGGTAGTTGATTGACTTAGGCTTACCCGTAACAATCTTTTCTATAACATCTTGATTGTTTGCAATTATATAAACACACACCTCTTCAACAGCTTCAGATAACTCATTTTCAGTAATATCTTTGATTTTCCCTACATCGTATTTTTCTATCAATTCTTGAATAGTTAATTCTTTATCATCAGGCGACTTAACTAATTGTGATAATAATAGTTTGGCAGACGTCGTAGTTAATTCATCATTTGAAACCATAATTATTATTTCTCCAAGTTTTGTTGGAGGGATTAAAGATATGTCTAATGGTACTTCAAATTTCGAAAAGGCTCCAATCAACTCATGCACGAGCCAATTATTTGCAACTTTATGGTCTTTTCCAGCATCAATTACCACGATTTGAAACAAATCATAATAATAGTTAAGAATATCCTTATTGGCAATGAAAAATTTAGCATGCTTCAATTCCAAGTTATATGGCTCGGAGATCAATTTGGTAATAATGGCGTCCGGCAAATCAGGTAATGCAGCAGCAATTTCTCGTGATATTTCAGGGTCCAAGTTAATGAATGGTAATTCAGAATCCGGAACGTATCTATATTCAACGGCATCTTCTTTACTTCTTAACCTTACGGTTTCTTTACCATTCCAACCTCTTGTTTCTTGGATAACGGGGAAGTTTTCCTTTGTCAACTGTATTTGCCTGTGGTACTCAGATTTTAATGCACTTGCCAATTCACTGGAACTTCCCAAGTTTTTAACTTCAACCCTATTTCCACCATTTATGCTCACATTAAGATCAATTCTAATCGCGCCTGTTTCCAAGTCACCAGTACATACGTCCAAATGTTTAACCAAGGTTTGATATTTTTTGATGAAGGCTCTAATTTGTGACATATTTTCAAAATCAGGCTTTGTAACTAATTCAATCAACGGAACGTTAGATCTGTTTAAATCGATTTTAATTAGCTTGTCATATTTATCGTAATTCGTTTTACCCGTATCTTGTTCAATTTGAATCTGTTCAATGTTAATGGTTTTCAGATCCTCTGTTATATCGTCAAACTTGCTATTCAATTCCAAATACCCATTTCTAGCAATAGGATGATAACGTTGAGTTATCTGGAACCCTTGGGGTTGATCGGGATAAAAGTAATGTTTTCTATCAAAAGTTGAAAATGATTGCACATCGCTGTTTAGTGCCACCGCTGTCTTTAATGCTAAATACAAAGCTTCTGGATTTAACTTCGGAAGGGTCCCGGGTAATCCACAATCAAAGTAACTGACGTTGGTATTGGGTTCAGAATCGAACTTTGAGGATGATAACGAGAATAATTTATATTTGGTCTTTAATTGGGTGTGTATTTCCAATCCACATTTTAATTTGTAATTTGGGTCAACCTTGAAACCCAGAGAACACACCGACCGGCTCGAGTGTATTAGCCGTTTAAGTGTTATCATGTTATATGGTAGCCAAATAGTGAAAGACGATTAACCGAAGGATTTTTCAGAAATCGATATTGATCGTCTATATGCAGACCACAAATATGGACTTATCAAGTTTATATCTTATCTCTTTGAGTTCTTGATTCATAACAGCTACAAATACTAGGCCGATAGTATAATGGGGTATGACTGACGTCTCTATTCGCTTCCTTCTACCGTGACTCTAATATTGCGTGTATTACGCACTGGTTTGTGAACGATGCTCTCTGACTTCCGTCATGAACATTTTATTCACAATTAATATAACAGGACATATACAAATCACGACCATGATCAGAAGACTCATAGTATACGACCTCTATCAAAGTAAACGTGGCTAATTGCATATGGAAAAGGGGAAAAATTCAATTGTTGGTAGCAAAATTTGCAGCTATTGGTAATGCTGATACTCACAAGTACAACGGTTTTTCCCTAAAAATACCGATGAATTGAATGTTAATGCTTCACGAATCACACTCATACATACACTTACAATGTGGCATCTTTATTTGCCGATACCAGTACACCTTAGTCCAGCGGGTATTCCAATTTCCACACCAGACGTTAACAAAAACTGAGTTGAGAGACACTATTCAATAGTTTTTATTCTGAACATATGTCTCGTCTACTACTAGACCTATATACCCACGAATGACCGTTCAATACCGAAAACACGTTGGAATCAATTGTTTACTGTGTGCTTATCAAAATACGATTTTGATATTGAAACACGCACTACCGCGATTAATCAACTCCCTAAAGATAAGATAGATGATAGTCATTTAGATGTTTATTATTATTCGAGCTAACTATTATTGTAATTATAATTTGCGATAATTCTATAGAGGACATCAGAAAGTATATTTGTAAGTATACTGGTCAATAAAGTGTTTGAATAAGGTGAAGAGTTTCAATTTAAGGGAGATTTAGTTGTTTATACTCTCCATGAATCGCCACTCTGGTTGTCAAGAACATATCCCATTTATGAATATGGGATCTATTATCGAGTAATTACTAACATCAATAGGATTAATATGAGATCTCAATTTAAGGACGAACATCCATTTGGTATGTATATTGCTACAGAGTAACGTTTGTGGATTGAGTGCGGACAAATGCTAACCAAAATATAGAAAAGAGAAAGGCCGAAGCTACTCGGATCACTCAAAGATTCAATGATAGACTTCCAGTTATTTGTGAGAAGGCAGAAAACTCAGATATCCAGGAGATTGATAAGAGAAAGTATTTGGTGCCGGGGGATTTATCTGTCGGTCAGTTTGTGTATGTGATAAGAAAACGAATCAAGTTGCCTAGCGAGAAGGCTATTTTTATCTTTATAAACGATATCTTGCCACCCACAGCTGCATTAATGAGTACTATTTACGAAGAACATAAGGACGAGGATGGATTTTTATACGTGTTGTATTCGGGTGAAAACACCTTTGGTGAGACTGAAATGAAGAGATTGAACGTGGCAGACCTAGAATTAGATTTTGATTCAGTGAACTGAGAGGGTCATCGACAGAAGAGTTTTATCGCCACTCACTATTTTTATGTTATTGTTTCTTTTTGCTTTCGTGCTAGCGTCTTGTGGCTGTATTTATTTTTTGATAATGATTTGGTAGGGGGATTATTTGTTTATTTCTATTTTAATGATTATGATTACATGTTTGTTTATCTCTACAAGTCGCGACTATGGGACTTGTGTAGTTTATCGTAGTTCGTACATTCATAATTACATCATTGGCTCATCAATAGACACAGGTGTGTCCGATTGATAAACCAAGTCGATTCCATATTTACTTAATTCATCCTTCCTGTAGTTTTGGAACAATTTCTTGATCTCCAGTTCCATTAATTCGTAATTGTCAATATCTAGCCTATCCACTTCTATAGACAGGCTCTGGATAATCATTTCATGAATTTTGTCCAAATTATTGAACTCAATCGCCATTCCGTAAAACACCGTAGAATATTCAAATTTAACCGTATTCTCTAATTCGTTCTCAACATATTTCCTATAGCTATCCATGAGAATTCTAATTCGATCATTCGTTTCAGTTACTTGCTGTGGAGTTGTTGGATCATAATGTGGCGTAAATATAACTATACATCCTGTTAATTTACTTGGTTCACGAGCTAATAACTGCTCATCGGGTGTATGACATATGATTGGTACAACGACCACCCATAACACATATATCAAATTTAAAAGTATCATAGTAGTAAAGAGTTGTCAGATATTTTTTTTCTTATCTAGTTATATGGTGCGCTCTATATAAAAGAGAGGAAGAGGTCAGTTTTGCACGAAAGCATTAAGCATTCCATATGCAATACATGTATTATTTTTTACTGGTTTATGTAGCTATATGTAACACACGTATGGCTGCTCTAATGCATTAGTATATTACCATTGTGGGTGAATAAGCTATTATCGAGGATTATCACTAGAAAGCTCAATCGAAATTGGTCTGTAACAATGATTAGATCATACTGTCTTAAAATGTCATCCTACAATCAAATTACTTTAGTCTTGTACTACTATATTCATATATCTGCTGTTTCTCCGGATGTGTGCCTAATGTATCCGTATTTAAAAAACACCAAAGTTCCATTCTGACCTGAATCACCCCAATTGCAAAATGGAAATGCGGCTTGTCTGTTGCAGTTGATAGTAGAATTGCAGAAGGAAGATACGCTCGGAATTCACAATAGTTAATGTCAGTCATAACACCTCATTAAACTATATATATCCACAGTTGCTAGACTAATAATTGCAGCAAATTAAATTCGTTTGCTAGCCGTTTGGACGATCATTCGGTAAATGGACCGCAATATGTGGCATCCCAAAACCATGTCCGGCCAGTTTCAGAAGTACATAAGCCAATTGATGCTTCGGCTCATCATCTATTGGTACATGCAGTGCCTGATTATTCTCGATGGCTGATGTCTCGTACAATAATCATGGCTATACTGTGTTGGTTTTGAAGGAGTGCTTACATAACGATTGACCTCGTTTCTATAATTAGAAGAAGTGCACTATTTCAACCCTAGTGTTGATAGTACTACATTGGAGAAGGCCAATCTAGAAAGCAGGTACGACAGGGAAGAACCCTACCAGTTTGAGCTAGTCTTTAGGTCTTGCATAAGGCATTCCGACGCTTTCAATGTCGTTCAATGTTAATCGATGCTCGTTTTGGTATTTATGTCCCAGCATAACATATATTCGAACACGCATATCAATTTTTCAGCCTATTTCATGACTATGCGTTTATATGAACATGTAGGCATACGGATATATGGAGATATTGTAGTTTACTATCCAATATGAATATCGGGAGGCTGAAAACCTGAAAGTGTACTTATTTTCCAAAAAGTCATCGCATCGATATACGGCTGGCTATCTTCAATGCCTAGGTGTTGACGATGACAAACGTATTGCCGATGACACACGTAATGCCTTCTCTAAAACATGATAATGGCTCGTATTCTCTCATGCATATGCTAATAATAGGTTATTTTGATCGTACTGCGACCGTTTAGTTGACATGAAATCATGCCAAAACATTTGTAGTGGCTGAGATTGTTCGCGTGTTTGGTCTTAAAATATATCTCTCTCTCTGAAACAAGAGATTTCGGAAACGGTCATTCTAATTGATTACATAGTTTCAAAAGTGAATTAGCATGAGTGGCTTTCATCGTCTAGGCAATAATCATAACCAATACGGGGATGAAGACGATATTTCGTTAAACGACTATTTAAATCATCAACAGTCGGGAGTGTATAATTATAACCCAGCAGATCAACAAGACAGAATGGCTAGTGATAACTCAATTAATTTCCAACAACCACAGCCAGTGTATAATAACCAACACGGAGACAGTTACGAGGAATTTGACAGTTATTACCACGATGAAGAGATGGAACCATCGAATATTTTCACCACGTCCAATGCTCCACGGCCACCGAATTTAGCACCATTGCCCCAGAGCGAAGATCCCTTTGATACGAGACCGTACAATGATAATTCAGATATGGATAACTACGAGTTGAATCAATTTCACGATTATGGGTATACCGGAGAAAACTACGACCATGCGTTCGTACCCAATGTGTATGACGATGAGGAAGAAAAAGAGTTTGATCAAAGGATTCAGTACAACCAGTTTGAAGGTGATTCATACGATTTAAATACTGTGCAAGTGGTGAATCCGTTGGTGCCTGAAGATGAACTAGTTGACATTCCTCAATCTCCGTTCGGCGAAGAAGGAGACGAATTTGTGAGGCCCCCAGAAGAAGGCGAAGAAGAGATCAGGTCCAAGCCTCAAATTGGTATTGCATCAGGTTTAAACGGTCATTTAGTTTTGGATTGTCCAGTAGCGACAGAGTTACTAAGAAAATTTCCTGACTACAGACAAACAGAAAAGGATAACGGGTTATCAAGAGAATTCGCCTATATGAGATATACAGCAGTTACATGTGGGCCATCTAATTTTTATAGGGATGGCTATATTTTGAGACCAGTACATTACCCAATGCCACGTCAAACGGAATTGATGATAGTAGTCACTATGTACAATGAAGATGATATTCTTTTAGCAAAAACATTGAAGGGGGTATTCAAGAATATAAAGCATTTGGAATCCAGAACAAGGTCTCCTGTTTGGGGAAAGAATTCCTGGAAGAAGGTGGTTGTATGTATTGTAAGTGATGGTCGTTCCAAGATCAATGAAAGAGCACAAGCATTATTGGCAGGTTTAGGAGTGTATCAAGACGGGTTAGCTAAGAGTAGAGTTGACGACAAGAAAGTGCAAGCCCATATTTATGAATATACCACAAGAGTTGGTATTTCTAGTGTTGATGATACAGTTAAGCTCACTACTGAAAAAATCGTTCCAGTACAGTTACTATTCTGTTTGAAAGAAAACAATGCCAAAAAAATCAATTCCCACAGATGGTGTTTCCAAGCTTTGGGACAAGTATTAGATCCGAGAGTGGTGATTTTATTAGATGCTGGTACTCAACCTTCGGGTAAAGCTTTATATCATTTGTGGAAAGAATTCGACAAGAACCCTCAAGTGGCAGGTGCATGTGGTGAAATAAAAGCTGCTTTAAGAAAAAGACAGCTAGTTACAAATCCTTTAGTATATGCCCAAAATTTCGAATATAAGATTTCGAATATTTTGGATAAACCAACCGAATCAGTATTCGGATTCATTTCGGTATTGCCTGGTGCATTTTCAGCTTACAGATATGTTGCTCTTCAGAATGATATCAATGGCAAAGGGCCATTAGAAAAATATTTTAAGGGGGAATTTTTGCACGGAAGTGGTGAGCTTGATCCTAATGATGATGAATACGAATTAAAAAAGACAGAATTGAAAGAGGAAGCAGGGATATTCACTTCAAATATGTATTTGGCAGAAGATAGAATTTTATGTTATGAATTAGTTGCCAAAAAGGGCTGCTCCTGGTTATTGAGGTACTGTAGAACTGCATCTGCAGAAACCGATGTTCCACAGGGGTTAGCTGAGTTTATTTTACAGAGGAGAAGATGGTTGAATGGGTCATTTTTTGCGGCTATTTACGCATTAGCACATTTCCCTAAGCTTTGGGGCTCTTCACATTCAATTGGGAGGAAAATCTGTCTTCATATTGAATTCATATACCAATTCTTAAATTTAGTTGTTTCTTGGTTTTCAATTGGTTCATATTTTTTGGTTTTCAGAATATTGACAACTTCGTTAGCAGATTCTAATCTAAATTTTGCCCCAGGAAATGTATTATCGGTAATATTTCTATGGCTTTACTTAGCATCAATTGTTACTACATTTGTTTTGAGTTTTGGTAATAAGCCTAAAGGAACAGAAAAATTTTACATAGTAATTGTTATTTTCTTCGCAATATTGATGGCGTATATGATATTTGCAGCCATATTCATGGCTGTTAATTCAATTCAGCTGATCTATGAGGATGAAAGTAAAATTACGGTATCACTTTTTTTTAAGAATGAGCAATTCAGAGATTTAGTGGTTGCAACTGCCTCCACTTATGCATTGTACTTTGTTGCATCATTTATTTATTTTGAACCATGGCATATGTTTACCTCATTCATCCAATATATCTTACTCTCGCCAGCATATATTAATGTTTTGAACATTTATGCGTTCTGTAATATTGATGATATTTCATGGGGTACCAAGGGTGATACAGGAGCTAAAGATTTAGGTTCGGCAATGGTTAGAGAAGATGGTACTTTCGATGTCAATATACCAATATTAAAGGAAGAAATCAATCAGTCTTACTTGAATCAATTAGAAAAGATTAAGAAGCCACTTGAAGACGATGGTCCTAAACCAGAAACAAGTAATGAGGATTATTATGCATTTATCAGGTCGATGACTGTTTTGATCTGGATGTTTTCCAATTTTATTATCATTGCCGTCGTTCTCGAAACTGGTGGATTTAGTCAATTTTCTTCGGATGAGACAGAGGATGATAATACAAGGTCCAAAATTTTCTTGACAGTTATATTATGGTTAGTTGCATTCATGGCATTATTTAGGTTCATTGGATGTGTAATGTATTTGATACATAGATTTATCATGAGATTTAAACATTCTCAGTCGAAGAAGGCATAATCATATAGATTTTAAATATACTTGTATTATTAGGATTCACTTGTGTAGATAAAATATTACATCTAGTTACATAAATGCTTCAAAAAGCGTAGAAGCTAAAATCGCGTTTATTTACATAATAAAAATTACCTACTAAATAAAAACATTAACAACCTAGATATGAAGACACAATGAATACTAAGAATAAACGAAGAAATAATGAGGTGGCAATGCAATTGGGAGATCCATTACCTCTACCGTACAAGATTGACAGAAATGTACAAATTAAAGAAGAGGAAGACACAGCAGTTGAGACTAGACATAACTCAAGACTGTTCCACGAGCCTATACCTCTTAATAGGAAGGTCAGTTCTTCTCAAAAGGAAGATATATATCTACCAGAGAATTTGAAAACTAGAGCAAAAACAATAAATCTTGCAAAGCCAAGGCCTGTTCCAATACTGAGAAATTACTTGAATTCGAGAGTAGTTTCAAATGATCATATCTTGCCAAAACTATATGATACGGAAGAACAATTACAATCTGTGGAATCAATAGCTGAAAAATTAGATAGGATAAGGAAGCTAATTGCTTACAGACAAGTCAATATAGATTGCGAGGACTTCCAGAGATTTGATGGTGAATTATCGAGTCTCCTTAAAGATCACCATGAATTTGACGAAATAGAGGCAAACGAACAATTACAACCACTGCATGAACCCACCGTGTTAGAAGAGTTAGAAAATCTACAACGAATAACTAGACCAGACTATACCATACGTTATATCGTAATTATTACTAGCATCATTTTATTCTTAATATCATCATTTGTTGTGTCAGGGTTGAATTACGAATACTGTTATTATTTTTGTTAAAACTGTACAATAAGATGTAATTTCTATGTATTATATATGTATTCTAATATACAAAAGGACCTATTTACAAACACTATTCGTCATAATCATTTTTTGGTGGTGAAGCACTGTCACTTCTTAAATATAAATCAATAGCGGTCGAGAATGCAGCAAAACCGGCACATCCAACTAATGCTGCTTGAGGACCAGCCCTTATAGCCAAGCCACCTCCAGTAATACAACCGGCACTGACACCGTTATAAATATCATGCTTCGCTCTTAAACTTTCAATCGCACATTCGACACCAGAATACACCATACCAATATAACCAAAATTCTTGGCCGATGAGTATGTTCTCTTTCCCATATCTGAGAACTGGAGCTTCATCTGTTGTTTGAATGGCAAGTCACGAATATTGCTAACTGCATTGGTACCGATTGGCACATCGTACGACATGGATGCCATAAATAAACCGAAAAAACCACCTAAAAAGAAACCAGAAACACCAGCCATGACTGTTTTACCAGGACAGGATTGCATTAATTCCACCATCTTTTTGGCACCTTCCTCTGCCTGTTCTTGAGGTGTCATCTGAGCATAGGTTTTCTGCTCCTCTGGTACTTTATATACACCGAATGCCATATTATATATTACTATGTGTGATGCTAGCAAAGATGAGATACAGATTAAATGTCACTTGAGTTACTTAACCCTTCTACTATCAGATTTCAAGTAGTCTTTTGATAATTAAGTCCAATCCAGAAAAATTAATAAAAAAAAATTATCGAGAAATGTCGCATTCGATCAAATACTACTTCAAGGTACAGTTGGTAGGATGATATGAATATATGGATGAATTATGTAGTATATATGTGTACATGTCTAGTTTACCATTTAGAGAGGTATTTTGATTTCTCCTGAATTACCTGTTCGTTGATATCGCCTGTTGAAATGGCGTCTTTCAACCTTTTGACCAATTCACCATTGATTTCAATCTTTCCGTTTGTCTCTTTATATAATTGGCGGACTATCTTATTCAAGTTTGGGGTGTTTTCTACCTCTGTATCGTTCAATAATATCCGAGATCCCTTAAGGGTGTTTTTAGATTGGACCCTAATAACAAATCTGTCAATTATACCATCGATTTCGGATATTTTGCCAGTTTCCACAAATTTGACTCTGTAGGACGATTCTGAAGGTTCAAGCACAAGCTGGGTGTCGTTGTTGAGTATCTCCCACCATGGTTCGTCGCATCCTAGCGTATCATTTGCAATATCAACCTTTTTGAACGTAAATATCTCATTGTCTCCGATAGCATGCACTAAAGCCAGTGTTGAAGACAAATATCGATTGTGATGTGTTTTTAAGGCAAATTTGTTAGTTTTAGAAGTATCTAGCCTCGACTTCTCGAACTCGCTTATCGGGACTAATGTCAACACCTGATTCACCTTGTTGGGCTCACATTTATGTATTCCTGGATAGTCGTTCCCCCCAAAGAAATTAACCGTATCTGCTACAACTTCAAGATCTTTCCCCGTCGCTATAGTATCCTCACCAACTTGCAAAACCACATGCTGTTCCCCAGTTGCAGCTTTTTCTTCCTTTTCATCGTTCCTATCTCTATTACTATCTCCAAGCACTATGCATGGTCCTTTCAAATCTTCCACGCACGAGGCCGTACTCCAACCATCTAAGTTAATATTTTCACCCCTAGCCTTCTTCACGGGCTCCTGTCTATCCTCATTTTCTGTTCTCTTGCGCTTCTTGGGCTTATCTCCCTTGAACGTCAACTTCCCCATTTTTGCTATTTTTTATCTTTATCTCACTATCTGATGCTCATTGAATTTTTTATTTCCATAATCCCCCCCAAGAGGCCTTCTGTATAAAAGCAATTTTACAAAATTACGTACTTCTCCTACAGGGCAAGAATAGTAAAAAGCCATACGCCCTATAATTTAATGATGTACCACAATACAATCACCCCGTATTACTCGCTAGATAATAATATGGTAAAAGAAATTAACAGTATCGTGACCACTCAATGGTGGAGTGATAACAATTACGAGGGGATTTTAATCATTAGATTTTAGAAATGGCCAGATACAGACGGATGGCCAGAACCCGCAACCAGTAGTATAAAAGGTTGATAAAAGGAGGTCTGAGAAATGTAGCACGTAATTTATTTAATTAGTTGATAACTAAATTTTAAATTTAAGTCACTATTAATACTTGCCCTCTATACTATCTTAAACTCTTAACATTATGACCAAAAAAAACAAGAACCAAACTTTAGCTCTTGATTTGGATAACTGTGAAAAGTTGACTCAATTAAAAGAAATTCCTAAGTCCAGATCATCATCGATTACCTCTATTGAATCAGAGGGGTCCATTCAATCGGTGTTGAAACCACCACCAATGAGAGAATTCGAAGACGTTGTTGCTTTCGAAAGTTACATTCGTGATGAGACTTGGGATAATGATTTTGATTACTGTCATGCCCATTTGTCGTACTATCCACCATTTATTACCAAGGAAGTGCACGGGAACATGGATAAGATCAAGCCTACCATGAACAAAAAATCCCGTAAGTTCAAGAGAAACTTGCAGCACCACATTCAGAAGCACTTGATGCCAGAAATGGAGAAGTGTTCTGGATTTACTATGGATTTTGGCAAGGCAGGGGTCGAAGAAACTCCAACCATGTTGAAATGGAAGTTTGAAGATACCAGTGATCACGGCTTCTCGAAAGAAGAAGAAAATCAATTTGATAGACACTGGAAATTACAATTAGAAGTTACTTGCAATAACGAGAACCCATTAGTCGAAGTCGATTATATGGCAATCCCGATTTAGTTCTACCTGTCGATAATATTGGGCCCAAGATGCCACGATGTATGCAATTTGCTTTGTATTTGCATGCTTGATGCGTTATGAGTTATGAGTTATGTTTTATGTTTTATGTTTATGCTTATGTTTATGAATGAATGAATTATTGATTTATTTTGTCTCGTCACCGTACCGTATAATATCTAGTAGCTGTTTGTTGCGATCGTCGAATAGTTCTAACATGTGTAGACTGCTCGTTTGTCCTAGTTTATTTGTGAATTTCTCTAATCCTTTCAAATTGGATTCCACCGTCTCGATCCTTATAATCTTACTGTTATGGGAGTTTGTATCATTGATTTCAACGTGTGAAATTTGAGTAGCTTCCTCGTCTTGTAAATTATACTGCTTAGTTTCCTTTATTTTATTGTCTTCCACTTCGAGGATTATTACCTTCTTTATATTTTCATCCAGTTGTATCAACTCTTCCACGATGTGTTCATTATTATATTTGGTATCTTTCAAGTCATCCTTAAATAAATATTTCACTACCGGCTTCTCCGTGTGGGGTTGTATCAATTGGGTGTCCCTGATACTACTATCTAAGCTATCGGGCACATCGTTGGTAATTTTGTATTTGATGGACTCTGATACGTTTGATTTATCTACTATGTCAACAATATATGGCTTCATTGGAGTGAATTTATTAAAATCTATGACTTACTAATATTTACAGCGATTTTATCCCCAGTTGATATTTCGCATTAGGACCTAGCTAAACTATCATAAGCCGGACTAACATTTACATAATCATTTAAATACACCGACATGTTATCAGTTATAAACTCGAGTATATCCTTACTCTGCTTGACTAACACATTGATACTCACGGAATCCATAGTAGTTTGGGCAATTAACCCCGGTAATGCTACAAAGAGCCTTAATAAGTGTTCGACTCCGTATAATTCAGACGGCCGCAAGTCGTCCCCATGTTCCTTAAGGAGATTCATGTATTGTAATCTTTCAAACTTGTAGAGCAAAATCAAGCTTAGAGACTTGTTGAAGTACAACTCTAACCCTTGCATTATCTCATTTATCACGTCCATTGTCTGGTGGCTGGTATCCTGGTCCTTCTTGGATTGTAAATAGTCGTTGAGTATAACTGTCACCGGTCGCGAGCTGGGTATGTTTATTATCTTTCTTTCCTTGGTGATAAATTCCCAGTCGTCCACCAAGATATACTTCAACTCGGGCTTCATAAAAATAGAAACTTCGTTGACACGATTGGGGTCTGTCTTCTTTTTCTTAGTGACTGTGGAGGCACTAGAAACAGGCATGCCTCTTTTCTTAGTACCTGTTGATGCCACCGCGGGCTCTGCCTTGACCTTAGGTTTAATCTTTGCCTTCGTAAGTTGTTCTTTTAATTCTTTTTGTGCTTGGACGTTGGCCTCATTGTATTCCAATATTCTGTCTGGTCCAACCCATTCATCCCACTTGGCCTTCCATCCTTTATAATGCACAAAATACGCGTTCACGCTGTAGTATTCTTCGGGTAAGTTACCTCCTTCAATAGGTTGGTGCTTTCCTTCTCCATCTTCAATAAACGTCTTATTTTTTTCATGAATTTTTATCACCTTAGCTTCGTAAATTAGCGGTCCATGATAAGCTAGCACCCGTGCATTTGGCTTAAACACTGCAGCATCGTCTCCTGACATCTCCTATCCCTTGAAACTCACTATAATGTTACTTAAAATATCTGAATTCCACCAGTGTTTTCATGGTAGCACATTTTGCCCTGCACGTAAATAGTCCGTCAAAAATTTTGTCAAGCGGGAAAATTGCTCTAACGACGACTGATACCATAAAGAATAACAGTTTCTATAACCAATAAAAGAGGTATCGGGCGTCAAGAGGAAAGGATTAATAATTTTTAAAGATTGAGGAATTCATTACAGTCTACGTAGAGTTTATTTACATAAAATTTACCCATTAAATTTGCAAAGCTAAATATCGACTAACCGGACCATTTTGAACGTTAATATTAATGGCACAAACAAACTCTTCAATTATAGTGGGAGTTCACTATAAGGTTGGAAAGAAAATAGGTGAAGGGTCATTTGGGATAATTTTTGAAGGAATTAATCTATTAAACAATCAACAGGTTGCAATTAAGTTTGAACCTAGAAAGTGTGAAGCACCACAACTCAGGGATGAATATAGATCATACAGAATATTGAACGGAAGCATAGGCATACCACAAGCGTACTTTTTCGGACAAGAAGGAGTACACAATATATTGGTGATTGATTTATTGGGACCTTCGTTAGAAGATTTATTTGACTGGTGTGGCCGTAAGTTCTCGTTCAAGACAGTAATCCAGGTGGCCAAGCAAATGATCGGCCGGGTACAAATTATTCATGAAAACAATTTGATTTATAGAGATATCAAGCCCGATAATTTCTTGATTGGCAAGCCAGGTACACTGCAGGCGAATCAAGTATACGTGGTTGATTTTGGAATGGCGAAGCAATTCAGGGACCCAAAGTCCAAGTGCCATATTCCATACAGAGAAAAAAAGGCATTAAGTGGAACGGCGCGTTATATGTCTATAAACACTCATCTTGGGAGGGAACAACTGAGGCGAGACGATTTAGAGAGTTTAGGACATGTATTTCTCTACTTTTTGAAGGGTGCTTTACCATGGCAAGGCTTGAAGGCACCAACAAACAAACAAAAATACGAAAAGATCGGCCAGAAAAAGCAAAATACGTCGGTAAATGAATTATGCTATGGCTTGCCAATTCAGTTTGCACAATATTTGAGTTACGTTAGAGGATTAAAATTTGACGAAACTCCAGATTATAATTATTTAATATCATTAATGGAGAAAGCACTTATATCGATTGACTCTACTGAAGATGGTCACTATGATTGGATGGACTTGAATAACGGAAGGGGCTGGGATGCTGCATTAAATAAAAAAGCCAACTTACATGGCTATGGTAACCCACACCCTCCCCAGAATTCATCACAGAATGCCCAATTGTACAATAAGCATAGAAAGTCGACCAATACTCCTCCCCAGAAATCTCAACGTACAAACCGTAATATACCACCACAAGACAGAAACCCTCGTTCTAAGTCATTAACGTACGGCAACTATAATTCAATAACTCAGGATAGAAATGGCCAACCAGCCACTAGAAACGAATATCAGGACGGCATGATACCAGTAAGAGATGATGGAGATTTACATTCAGACACATCAAGCTTTAACGAAAGAAGACAAAAGGAAAAGGGTTGGTTCCGAAAATTGTGCTGCTGCTTCTAAGCCTAATAGCATGTATCATTTAGACATCATGACAATATATGTTCTTTTCTCTCTTCCAAAACCTTAGTTTCTGGTTATCCATAAGGCTGTTAACCTTTTTATCATGATTTTTTCAATTCATCTGTCCTTAATTCATTCTTGTCTATTTAAAAGCATTACTGCTTAATCTCCAATATTAGAGATCATTCGTTACCTACTACCACATACTGCTTTATTCATAGTTCTGTATTATAGTTCTGCATTATAGTGTATTAATCTGTATTATTATAATGATATTTGTAGACTTTAATGCGGCTCATTGCATAAATTGAAAGAAATTTACGGATCACCCCAGAAGAACCTTCTACAAAAGGTCACCGTAGACAAGAAGTTCATCGGACTACACTTCCTATCACTACCCAGAAACAGTTTTAAGTAATTTTTATTATGTAACTATATAGACTAGATAATACCACAATTTATAAATCATGATTCGCAATCTGCATTCCGTAAGAGTAAACCGATTTCATTCCAGATTATATTCTTCCACCTTAAAAGAACACAATGACCCCTTTATGGTCGGATAGTTAGGTGTCCAGGCTCTCCAGCACATCTGATGCAGCACTATTCATTCTGGATCTAGGCATCACCAAGCCTTCTGACCCAACCGAAGCATCACTATTCATTCTTTCCTTCTTCGTATTAGTGTCATCAATCTTATCAATAGTATTATCGAAGCTCTTTGAGGTAGGCATCCAGTACTTGTTGTTAGTACCATTTTCATGGAAACTGTAGAATCTACCTGTGTTCACTTGCGACGACCCTTGGTAGTGGTGTGTCGTCTTACCACCATTAATTTTGGTTCCTATTCTGTTAAATAAGTTGTCAAATAAGTCTGGCATTGTATTAGTATATTTATTGATTCAAACTGTTGTAATAAATTATCCAATGGTTAATTTTTCATTAATCACTCTTATATATCACATTCTCCTCAGAGTCATCATTAATTGCCATCAATTATGCCTGCTAACAACCAAAACTGACTATGCGGAGTTCCCCTTAATAATCCTTTATAAGGGGCTTACTAAGTATCTTATTATTACTAATGCCTGATAGTATTTAGTATGGCGTGAGACGAAATGTGGAGTAGATATGGTTATGGACGCACCGCAGACTTTTTTCTAGGAGATTGCTCTCCTACGTAAAAGTGACTTTTAGTGCACTAGTACACCAGTAAACTAGTACCACAGATAAGAAATCATATATAACCAGTAGTGTATTATTGAAAAAGTAGAATGTAAACAAAGAGTTGATTAAAAAATAAGGTTCCCAGGATAAGGAACGTAAAGTAAACAATAAAAAGGTACAAAAGATCAACAAGTATTAGAAAAAAAATATGATAATAGATTAAACCTAAACGCAATAAATTAAACAACAGCAAACACAAGCCTACACGTAATCATAGGATCAATATAAATTCGTGATGTTGGAGTGATGTAGTGAGAAAATTCACGGAGTGAGACTATTCTTGACCAAAACCAACCGTTTCTTCTACGGCCAAGGATAATTTTTGCTTCAAGCTCTCGTAATTTGTGTAAGGAGGCAAGTCGACTCTGTTGAAACAGGTGTGTGATTTTGGTAATTGGTTGGACTCACCAGCCTTTTCAATTGTGAATCTTCTAGGACCATCGGACCCTTGCAAGTCCTTGAACCCGTTAACAGGGATTCTGGAAGTACCGGTGGTGAATTGCAATAATCTTGCTTTTTGTTCGGAGTCCCATTCCTTGATACATCTCCAGAACCATTGGATGACTTGGTCATTTTCTTGGTACCCTCTATAGTCGGTGTGCTTCTTCCAGTCTTCGATATCGATTTCTGCCAAACCACCAATTAATAATTCTAATTCTCTTTCGTCGAACACGTTTACCAATTCTTGTGGGATCAATTCATTGAATCCGTCTATGAATGCTTTAAATTGCTCTTCAACTCTCTTGCTGATCTTCCACTCAGAAATCAATTCAACGTATTCATGCTTATTTTCTTGTGTAACTTCTATTTGGGTTCCGCCTGGTTTTAAGTCAACTTCAACAATTTCACCGAATCTTTCATCTTCAGCACTGAATGTTAAATCCAAGATATCAGTGATATCGTTATCACAGATCCATTTTAATGATCTATAAAATTCAGCATCAACACCCTCCATATCTTGCAACACTACCTTCTTACGTAACATCATCTTATATAAAGCTCCAACAAAGAAAGCATCTAAAAATCTTCTATGGAAAACACCCAAACCAACAACTCTTCCAATAAATTTGAAGTAGTTTAAGTGCTCTGGGTTGATACCAGAGTTTGGATTAATTTGTAATGTGTAATTGTCATGAGATGAGTATTCGAATAAACAGTAGAAAGGATTGAACATATCATGCGATAACAAGAAGAAGAATTCTCTGGAAACCCCACCATAATCTAAACCTTCTTCACCATCGAATTTAATCATCAATCTCTTCTTCAAGTCTTCTGGAGTTTGTCTCATTATCTCTTGATAAGAATCTTCGAAAATATGATCTCTTCTGACCTTAATATGACACTGCCCTGGTAAAATTCTCAAAGCAGGTTGAGATCTGAAATAGATAACCTTTCTTCTGAAATCACGCTTATACTGTGGGACATTTTGGTCTAACGATGATGGTAACCTTGGATCATCCCAAGTTGTAGTTTTTGTATTATGATCAACAAAATACACTCTTGCTGTATTTGTTAATCTCATTTCCCACCCAGACGGCAATGGTCCCAATTGACTGACTGGTTGCTGTTGAATAGTAGTATTTGGACCGAAAGTACGGATGTATTGCTGTCTTCTTGGATCGACCCAAGTCGTCGTTCTTGTATTGTGATCAACGAAATATGGTCTACCTTCATTAGTGAATCTTTGCTCCCAACCTGATGGTAATTCACCTAAGCCATTGGTAGTAGCACCAGAGGCAGCCATCGACATAGCAGCAGCAGGACTTACTGGAGTGTTTGCTCCAGTTGAGTTAACAGTGACATTTCCACTGGCAGAATTATCAGCAGAATTAGCTAAAAATGGCGATTGAGGTGTTTCTCCTGGTAATGTACGGCCACGATGTTGTCTTCTTTCAGCTTCAGTTGTATCTTGTCTCTGTTGACCTCTTTCAGATTCAGATTGCTCCAAAGTAGGTCTCTGCCACGTAGTAGTTCTAGAATTATGATCCACGTAATACGTACGTCCAAAGTTATCAGTCCTACGTTCCCAGCCAGGTGGTAATCTACCGTATTGGTCTTCAAACGACGAATATTGCTTGTTGGTTGGTGTTTGGTTGTTGTTAATTTGTGGTGGTGGAAGCCCACTTGGAGCTCCGCTGGCATTTCCATTACTCATCGCAGGAGGCGCATTAGTAACCACACCACTTGATACTGGTCTGGAAGAAGTATTATTATTCGTAGGTCTAGTATTATGAGAGATAACGACTATTATCTTTCCGCTTACTGCTAGATTTTCATTTGACTTTTTCAAGTCTCTCGTGATCGTCTCTTCTGAGTTAGGTAACGACAAATCAATGACATCGCCAATTCTAACATTCACAACCCCTAAGAATCCTTGATCCTTCTTCTTGAATTTCTTCTGATCAAATACCTGAATGACCAATATAGAATCCTCTAATGCGTTGAATGTAAATGACTCATTCCAGTACGGATTAAGGGTTTTTTTGGCAGTTTTTGTAGTTTTGGTTTGCGATCCATCGACCGTGATAACCGCAAACGGATCCGGCTGACGAAAAACATCTCTCTTATAAAGCGATTCCGAAGCTACCACTTTAACACTCACTGGTGTAGTTCTAGTCATACTTGTTTCAATCTTTCCTAGTTTACTTCAGAATTTTTCACCCGATGAAATTTTGAATCTATCGTACGGACTTCTCTTGGGAGATACTTCAATACCCACAATCAGATAATAGCTTGGAATATCACCTAATATATCTATTTATGCAAAGATTTAACCTTCCAACTAATTTTGAATTAGATTGGTCTCCTATTGTACGAATGTATTTATCTATCGAATAGCCGAAAAATACCGCAATCCAATTCCAAATTTAACAAAAGAAATCTAATCTATTACCACTATCAATAGGATCAATAGATATATCTATATATATGTATCTTATACGATTATTTGTTATTCACGTTACGATACATGATAAAAGCAAGGGAATATGATTACATTCAACAAACAACTAAAAATTACACATCAAATTTTCCATCACGTGACTATACAACAGACTATAGTATATTATGATACTGTTATATTTAACTACTATAAACACTATAATAATTGGTAGCATTGGTCTTGAGTGAAAGCATCCTATCGAATGATCTGTCGACTAAGGACTCGTCAAATTTGTAGTCATTCAAGCCAAGACCAAAGTCAAAATCAGTCTTGAAGTTGAAAATATCGCTCGGGTCTCTCTTGTGTGATATTGGAGACGCTTCAACTATGGTTGGATTTGTAGATATGGACGACGACGATTCGCCGAATGAGCCACGAGAGGTAGTGGACAGTGGGGACGACTTTATATCGTGGTTTGAATCGACTGAGAAGACCGAATCGTTGTAGTTTGAAAACGAGAATTTTGGTTCTTTGAGTCTGATGATGTCGCCTACTTCCACAAATTCGTCAGGGCCTTCTGCTAGTGTGTCGTTGGACATGTTAGGGGTAGTAGGAACAACACTAGCGGGTGTAGGAATAGCAGGAGGAGCAACATCGTGGGTGATCTTTGTTGTAGGCATCCTGGAAATGGTCAAAGGCTTGGTTACATTTTCTGTCGAATCATTGACCAATGTTGAGAGACTGGATTGTTGAGCAGCAAGGAGCAAAGATATGTCGTCGTCGGTGTAGTATGTTTTTTCTGAGTTGATGTTGACTTTAACAGCATCAAATATCTTGGAGTGTAATCCAAGGAATGAGCTGCTATCAATAGAAAGCACCTTAACGTCTTCTTCATTATGCGAGGTAAGAGAAACGGAGCACATATCCACAATATTGGTGTTCGATGCTGGTAATACTGTACCGCATTGTCTTTGGTTGATGGTTTTCTCGACTGAATTCTTCACTGGGTTGAATTTAATGCTATTTAATCCTTCTTTCAAACCACAATTCGTAATGTCAGGTTTAGGGTATTCGTTTATATCGGATGTTAAATCCCAATGCACTATATTTCCATCTCTGCCTCCACTGAATAAGTCATTCTTGTTCCATTCTATGCTAATTATTTTTTTCCCTTGGTGACCATCGAGGCTTGCAAAATAATCTTGCTTCCTGATGTCCCACAACCGTATAACCCCATCCATATGCGACGCAGCAAATACATTATCGTCATTAGGGGACCATCTTATGACATTTGCACCTAGCTTCCTCTTGTTAGCTTGCTTCATAACTGATGATGGAACACTAAATTTGGGCTGTCTTGTATCAAACAATGACACACCAAATTGGCCACATATACCCACCAGGTTAGAACTGTGAGGGATAGGGTCAAAATTAACTATCCCTGGTATGCTCGAAATTGATATTGGTTTAGGTCTGACTTGCGAATCACATCCATTAATATCCCATAAGAACAAGTTATTGTCATAAAGGGATAATAAGTCCATACTTTTATCCATGAAGTTTAATTTCGTAATATCTGTCGAGGTATGAGATGCAATAGAGGGATCCTTATTTATTGATTTAAGATGCTTCCTGTGGTTGAAACGTTTAACGATTTCGGCCGACTGACCTTCCTCGTTTGAGTTTGGGATTGAAACTAAGTGAGCGTAACCTTTACTGTTTCCTGTTATCAAACTTAACTCATTGTTACCCATCTGCGGAACCCATCTCATTGCGTGAACATTTGGCAAAGAAATGGTATTGTTGTGTGTTAAATAATTCTCGGCCAAATCTAATTCGTATATAAACAAATTAGAATCATCATTGGCACTTGATATGCCTAGTAATGATTTATTAGAGTCCCCTTGTCTCAGTAGAGCCATAGACGTTAAGCTCATATCATTATCGGGAATTTTCCAGTAGTTGGACTTTATGTTCAACCTGTTCAATGAACATGACTTATTGAGAATTTCCGTGTCTTTAGGATTATGGTTATCTAATAACCAGGATGACGAGCTATTATTCGACTTTGGCAAGTCAAGACTGCTCATACTTGAAACAGGTGAAAGTTCAGGACTGTATTTCTTAACAGCGTTTTGTCTAAATAGTAATGTAGGTTCGTAATATTCGTTCATTATGTTAAATTATATTTATCCTCAAAATTGACGAAAGAATACATACCGTTTGAAATATCGTCAAATACATCCCATGATATATAAAGATACTGTAAATCTTTGTTTTGGCCGATTTCCAGCATTAATTGCTGGTCTATGACCGATTTGATATTCCCCTGTCATCACTACAATCAAATGGCTGAAAAATGGCTGGCTTTAGTCAAAATCACGTGATAAAAGAGCTGGTGCAGCATTATCTTGCTTACAGAGAAGCTGGGAATAGCTACAAGCGGAAAGACTTAAGCACTTACAGTATAATGGCTGGGTAGAAGTAAGGAGTTGTGTAGTCAATATATATCTAAACAACGAAAAGTTAAGGTACACCTAATCATGTTTTAAATTTGCATCTACAGTAATTTTGATTTTCAACATCACGGATTCTCGCTTATCAGAATTATTGTTACATTAGATTATTTATCTTCTCTTATATATACAAGGTTTCAATAGCCATTCACCCTCTGCTTTCTCTGATCTTTTGAGTTCGAACTTTTCTTTCTCGTCTTCGTGTTCAACAAATTTCTTGCGTCTTTCTAATTTCGCCTTTCTTTCATTAATAATATCTTGCGGAGGCTTGAAAAATTCGAATCTGGTGAACATTTTATTGTCATTGTCAGTTTTCTTGTGGAAGAACCCACACATTTTCAAGGCATCGACGAATTCTGAACCTACATTTTCAGGTTTAATAGATTTAGCTTCGGCTGACTCGGTGAATCTCGACTTGATTTCAGCAATCCATAATTCACCACTTGGAGATAAAAGCCTGTAGGCTTCTTTAATGAAATCCAAGAAGTTTGTTCCCATCAATGCTAAACAAAATATTACTACTGTGCATGACCCGTTAGGAAGAGGGATATTTTTGATATCAGCGACCGTAATTCTATCGTTGGCCTTCTTCAAATCAAAACTATGAACTTCTATATCTAAGGTTTTTGGTCCTGTCTGGAACCTCCTTCCTTGATTTGGTTTTTGTTTCTTGTTTTGTTTCTTTGAATTGTATTGTTTTGTAAAGTTATTAACATCCAACGCCAATTGTGCTTCACCACAACCCATGTCTGCAATTACCACCTTCTTATTTGGTAAACCAGGCAATCCACCTGGTGCATTAACAGGCTTTGCAGACGCTCTGGTTTTGATTTGGTCCACAAACACATCAACTGGATTTTCTGGCCAGGATTGCACCTGAGATCTGAACCCTTGATGGTATTCATCAAACAACTCAGGTTGATCTTCAATCAAGCTCAATGCGTCCTTCGAAGTAATCGTATATAATTGCTCATTGATCCACCTAAATCTCGAACCTGATAATTTGGCCATCATCTTTTGTTGCAATGGGGTCAATTTCAGAGTGATTGGTAACGGCTTATCAGGAACTTCATCCTGTGCTTCATTTTCGTCATGCTTTCTCTTTTTAACCTTTTCCTTCTTTAAATCAGATTCTTCCTTATTCTCAGTTTTCCCTTCAGTTTCTTTAGCTTTTGCTTTGGCATGTTCTTCGTGTCCAGTTTGTATCTGCTTTTCTTCTTCTTCTCTCACTAGAGCATGCTCTATTTTCTTTGCCTTCTTCCTTTCCTTTTTCTCCTTTTTCTTATTTGACCCACCACCAACAGCCACCTTATCCTGCTTCAAATTCCATCCTTCAACCTGGAATAATGCCATATTTTCTATTATTTACTTGGTTAAGAATAGTGTAATAAAAAAACTCATCTACTGAAAAAAAATATTTTTGTGTCAGGCAGAAGCATCACTAAATTTATTGATTATACTCTAAAGTTGAACATCAAACTCATATGAAAACACGTCTTGAAAAATACAACTAATACTATGATGATCAATGGCAGGTGTCAATATTCGTAACAAGATTGATTTTGCGCCTGGTGAAAACCATATCGCTATACGGTACCCTAATAAATGTTATTATGTCCCAGAAATATTTCATATGGCGCCTACTGATGGTAAGATTATTCCACTATTCATATCAGATATCAATAGAAGTAGGTCCATACTTGAAGTTTATGGATCTAAAGGATTTGAGAAGTACATGAATAATTTCATAATGATAAACAACTATCCGGTAAAGAGAGTTAAGATTACGGGAAAGGTAATAGGAGAATCATACAAGGATTACAGTGAGTGGGGTGAACGAAATCCAAAGAACTATGTTCTTGTTGCCCTAGATGATTTTTCCAGTGACAGAATGCTGATTATTGAAGTGAAAGTTAAAGAAGCTTTGTATTTATCGGCAGGGTTAGTATTTAATGGATCATATGGAAAGATCATCGAAGCAGTGGGGGTTGTGAATGAACTTAGTAACAAGAGAGAGTTGCTAGCTGATTATATAAGTATAATTGGTAGTAATGATGAATTAGATCTTGAAATTGAGTCTTGGAAGGAAAAGCTAGAATTCAGAAACTCCATATTATGTAGGCCATGGATATATGAGTCTCCTAAGTTGGGACAGACGCCAATGACATACTCAGAACCAAAATTATTGAGAAAGGATTTTAATCGGAAAAAATTCAAAGAAGGACTAGACATTTTTGACGCTGAGGGTGCAGTAAGCCCCAGTATTTTCAGAGAGGATAGTATACTTTTAAGACAACACCTGGAATCTTGCCAAGATGTCATAGATTTAACTGATCCTATAGAAGTAGATGAAGCTCTTGAAACCAATAAAGAACCTGAGGCAAATGAAGAGCTTGAAGTAAATGAAGTTCCTGAAGTGATTGAATCTGAACCTGAAGAGCTTGAAGTAAATGAAGATCCTGAAGTGATTGAATCTGAACCTGAAGAGATAGATGACCCATTGCTACCTGATTCAGAAATTCAGATTTTGGAAGTAAATCAAGTTCATTCATTAGACAATGAAGCCGAAACACCAGTTCAAGTATTTGAGGAATTTCAATTGACATTAGAATTTATCGTGTGGATATTGAATCACGGTCAATCCCCCTTTAAGTTAGCTGACATTTATAACAATTCGAAAATCCGGCATTTACTCGAAAGCTTAACTAATGTCAAGTTACTATCTAGACGACTTAATTCGAATGAGCAATACAATATCAAGCATACTAAACATGAAATATTTCACACCACACGACACCTTTTGCATATCAATTATAGATTAATTGGTGTTTCCCGAAATCAAGATGTAAATCCGCATAACCTTTTTCAGTTAGCTGACCACTTGAGATATTGCTTAAATGTACTCAAATTGCATAAAATAAATGAAGATAAAACTACAGTATTGAATGTTGAAAGCTACATGGGTATTTTCAAAATTCATTCTAATAACCTTATTGGAAATGTAGACTACAAGCTAATTAATGCCATTGTTGATTGGATTTTAACTAACGAATTTAATGAAAGAAAAAAATGGAAATATGATTCCAAAGTAATAGAATGGTCTTATATAGGTTAGGTTCAAATTTCTTCAATTCTTAAAAATTTTAGGTCTATTTTGTAATTTCGGAGTTATCCGATTATTTCTGTAATACTCATATTAGGTCAAAATTCTTATCTAATTCATTTTTATTTACTAAAAGCAATCACTCTATAATATGTCAATTGCTCCAATTACATGTCACATACTAGATACAAGTGTCGGAAAACCCGCATCTAATGTTACTTGCTCAATCTATTATATTTCACCCTTATCGACTGATCCTAATGATGAATCAGCTTACGAGGTCGTTAATTCCAAACCATTTGCTATGGCAAGAACAGATAATGACGGGAGAATAAAAAGCTGGATATATGACCCAAAGCTTGATGCCAAATATAAGACAAATATTGGCATAGATGATAACAATTGGTGCAAACTAACACCTGGTATTTACAAAATAAAATTCTTAACAGGAAAGTACTTTCACAATTTAGATGAGAAGAACAGAACGTTCTTTCCATTTGTTGAAGTCACATTTGAAGTCGGTAATACTCCGGATAACCACTACCATATTCCATTATTATTATCCAACCATAGTTATACTACATATCGAGGTAGCTAAAGTAAATATTCGTCATTTAAATCTAATACATATGTATATCTAATACGTAATGAGGAACTAAAATATAAGTATAAATAACCAGGCGCAGCATTAATAGAAAAAATGAGTGTTATCTTGAGAATGTTCATGAACCAACATTTCATTACATTTATAAGTGTTTAACTCATTTTTAATCTTGTTGATTTCCATCGACTCAGTTAAAGTATACTGAGTAACAGACTTATTGTAACGTTTATACATATCAGGCGAAAATGTCTCATTAATCGAAATTTTATTCGAAAATTGAACCTTCTTATTTTCAGAAGATCTAAGCAGCTTTTTTAAGATTGAATTAAGTTGCTTATTTTCTATTCTTAAATTCGATAAATCAGGAATACTTTCGAATTTTCTAATGCTAATTTCTAAAATCTTTGAATCCTTGAATTGGCCAATATGCTTTAAGTGTATTGGAAGTCTTCTTCTTTGTAGCTCTGATAAATTATCAAATAAACCCGTTAATTGCTCATTATCAACCACTATAGTTTCAACTGTACTTTCTCCTTGTTCTTCATTACTCTCTAGGTTCAATCTTGTCTTCACAGTTCCAGACCTACTTAAAACACTATAATCTTCAATTGAAGTGAATTCATCATTATCTACTGGCCATATTAATTCGTCTTGCAAGTATCTTATATTGTCATCAATATAGATTTCGTCAGAATTGGCCATAGAGAATGCTTCAGACGACGTTGACTTCGCATCATTACCTTCATCAATATCATCCGATATTTGGTTATTATCTTTTAACTGCTGATCTTTAATTTGATCTCTAGTCAATTCGTCATCTTTAATAAATAATTCGTTAATTGAATTTGTTGCAGCTTTACTTTTAGTTGAATTAGCCCTATTAAATCTTTCATCAAAATTTGTAAACATATCTTCAAATAGACTATCATCTCTTTCAATTGTTGGTAGCTTAGTGATCGTCAAACTCTCAGTTTGCGGTATAATTTCATTATCTAAAACATTCAGGTTTGATACAGCTTTTTCTTCTTTTTCTTTTTCTTTTTCTTTTTGAGGTGGTATAGTTGGCTTTGGTTCATTTGTAGGTGTATGAGATTTATTATTAAACCCTGCCAGTTTTAAATTGGCAAACGAGAATGATCTCTTACCTTTAGTCAACTTCTTGGGCTTATTTAATGATGATGTTTCGTGCAGAACATCTGTTTGTGACCCCTTTGGATTATACATACTCTTACTTTCAAATGAATTAGATGACGATGCTGATGGCAACGGAAAAAGTTTCTTGAAAAATGCTTTGAAGTTTGCTGTGGATGAAGACTTTTTCAATTTTGAATCTCCATTTAAGCTTCTAAATGATTTTACCTTGGGAACTTTATTGGTATTAATAGAATCCAGTGGAGCTTTATCAGACGGATGCTCCTTTAAATCTGACGGGGGCTTCTTTTTCGGGATTTTTGATTCAGGAGTTACGACATCAAGCATCGAGCCTTTCTTCAAGGGAATTTTGTTTGCATCGATTGATTCATTCTTGTCCATATTTGAATCCAAAGGCATTGAATCTAATTTCGACGTATGTAATGAGCCAATCTCAGATATCTGAGTAGGTGAATAGTGATCTTCAGGACCCATCTCTTCTGCGGAATTGATATCTGGTAAAGAGCTATTTGGCAATGCGTTTTTATCCTCCGGTGAAGCTGGTAAATCTTTTTGAACTGGGAGCTGTCCTTCAGTAGGTGTGATAGGTAAAGCTTTCTCTCCAACCCCTACTTGGTTCTTATGATAAATATCCAAGCCTTTCTCAGGAGAAGATGAATGACTATGTGGAATTCTTGGGGGGTTTTGTCTAGGTGACTTGGAAAACAATGCCTTTGATTTATTTGGTGATTCAAAGTCACTATGCAATATAGAATTAAATGAACTTATTGATGAAACTGACCTTTCATGCTTTCTAATTTTATCGCCTACAACTGCGACGTCACCTCTTGGTGGAACCTCGACTTGCTTGTCGTTCAAAAACCTGTCAAAAGCATCGTCCTTATGAAAGTCAAAGAAATTTTTTGGTTTTGGAGATTCTGGTGTCGGAGAACCTGAACAAGAAACAGGATGCGATCTAGGGTGTTTGATTTCTTGAATAATAGTGGACTGATTATCGTTTTCAGCTATGTTTTTCGGTGCTTCGCTAACATTATCGAGATTTATACTATTCAATTCCCCTTCAGAAGTAATCTTTTTATCTTTTTCAGCTCCATTTACCCATTCCGAAACTTTCAGGACGGGAGAACCTTCTGGAGTTTGGAAATCGTCATTATTTGAATATTCAAAAAATAAAGTATTCTTAGCCGGAGAATTATTTCTTATTTTATCTTCCGAAACGTCATGTAATGTACTCAAATCCTCAGTATCTGAATCCATTTGTGTATGGGTGTGATTCAAATCCTCTTGCGAAAATTCAGAAGAATCATTAGCTTCAATCATACCTAAACTAGGTTTGGGTATCTTCTTTAAGACCTCTGACTCTGAGTCAGACTCAGATTCAGCTGAATACTCCGCGATTATCTCTGACTCTTCACATCCCTGTTCAAGATTTTGCATCTGTGAATTATTTTCACTCACTTGTGCTGGCTGAAACAGCTCCCCCATCGCATCCTCATTAGGTTCCTGAGATTCTTCTCTCGTCGAACCTTGAGTCAAAATCTTATCACCCATTGGTTTAGGTGTTTGTTGAGGTCTTTGAATAGATCCTAATGTAGACTCTTCAAAATGGTCATTCAAACTTTCTTCCGAAGATTGATCAACAGGATGGTCGCATGTTTCATTAGATGGTACATGCATTGTTTGGTTAGGTTCTTGATTCAATTTATTAGATGAAGTGGATTCCTCCGTAGATTCGCGAATCCGTTCAAATGACTTGTTTTGACAACCCGATTCAAACTGGTTATTCACCGGCATTTCGTCATTCTGTACGTCGATTCTGGGGATTTCTTCAATGCTATGAAGCTCAGTCTCTTTGATACTTTCTAATGAACTTGACTTTTGTAGTTCGTCATCAGCCATATTCTTATTTTCATTGTTTTTGATGTATTTAACGTATCCCTCAGGTGCTTCCTCAATATCTATTGAAGTATTGATTGATGTCTGAGGAGTATTAGATGATGACCTATTTAAATTATAGTTCGATAAAGACGATAGGTTTGAATCAGAGGATGTGGGAACAGGTCTGTTCTGGTTATTATTTGTTGCTGGTGGATGATTAGGGTGCCCGGTATAAATGTTATCCGGGCTTTTAAACACTCCTGGAATTCCTTCGCTATCTTTTAAAACGTTCGTTGCTTGAAAGCTTTTCGTATTCTGTACTGGGGGACTTAATAGGTTAGGTGACGACGCATTAGGAGGCGTAGGTACCTGCGTGTGAACAGGAGCAAGGTTTTGAATATTTATATTAGTTGGGGTATCAACCTTATTAGATCGTAGCGATTGAGCTAAGTTTTGTTTATTACTCCTTCTCAAATTAGAAAATGATGACGACTTCGAAACATACGAATTTGGAACCGCGCTTGATGAGTTGGCGGATTGCATTGATACCATCGATGATGATCTAGGGATCTCGGGGGTTCCAGGAGATGGGGTGTAATGCAACGTATAGCCGGCTGTAAGGTCCTTAGTCATAGAATTATTTCGTGATGACCCAGGTACCTTACCTGGTCTATGTCTCTTAGCCGGCGTCATACGAGGGCGAAATACTTCACCATTAGGAAAGTAGTACGTCCCGGTATTGGTCTTATGGAACTTATCGCCGGGATTAAGCATCGACGTGGGCAGTTTCTTGATTGACTTTTTCACAAATTTATCATCTAAATTAGTCAAATGCTCCGTTGACATGCTCCGGGCTGCCGTCGACACCGTATTGTACGAAGTCGTCGTTGATAGCGACGTTAAAGAGTTTCTTCGCGTGGAAGATTGCAGAAACGAATTTTCTGCCATTTTATCTGTATTTTCCAAGCCTTTGTTGTTTATGGTGCTATGCCAAAATAATTGACAAATTTAAAAACAACTAATCCAAAATATGCTTATATCGATCTAAATTCTCCAAGCAATATATTCTCGTTCTCTACGTACACCGTTTCTTCGATATAATTGACGTTTTGAGACGCTGTCGGACTTGTTACTAATTTCTGTCAACGACCTCAATTAAGGGTTACTCGTTTCAGCGTGTAATTTTACCAGGGTTGAACTTTCCAAAATATCGTGTTTTGTCGGTCAAATCCTCGACTGCTTGTATGTTGTAAGCGAATGTGATGATAGCAATATAGATCTATGACCGGGGACTATAATTAATCTCTTAAAGAACCCTGGCTAAAAAACTTTTGAACTCTTGAAGGCTATGGAAATGTCGGTTGCAGTTTAAAAGTGGAATTATCCCGGTGTGCATATAATCCTGAATACAATAAAGATTGCTGGAAGTTACTTTCTCGATATACTAGTGCTTTAGCCATAAACAGATAGCAATTTTCGGGGTTGCGTATATCTGATAGTAGGTAAGCAATTGCAGTTTTCCTGGTACTTAGTTCAACTATATATCGCCACTACTGGTTTAATGTAGTGGGTTGCTCTCAACTTCTTGTTCCAGCAAACGGCTGGGTGTATATACAATAAAAAATAGGGTAACCATCTGTAGGAAGCACACCGTAGACATATTTTTTATACAAAATAGACTTCATCGGCAGTGGAGATAAGTGGGTTTATGGAAGATATTCGGTTACAGATGATTGCATAGTTGGAAAGTGCTCCTTGGGAAGTCGTCACGCAACGGTCAATATAAATATGGAGTTTAGTGAGACAGGAGCAATAAGCTATATGATTGATTATCTACGTGGACATGAGATCGCATGATATACTAAAAGATTGCTGCACATTGTTAGAGATTGTGAGTCTTAATTTTCTGAGTGTATATCTTTGTGGATCAGAATTTCGTTTACCCCTGACATCGCGTACAGCCAGCCACCCCAACAAATGTAGGACAATAATTACTGATGGGATGCGAAACTAGGGTGGTCCGCACACCATCATAAAATGTGGTATAGAATTGTATCTGCACGTCACTCGTGATCGACCCTCTCTGCAAAGCTCGTACTGTAGGCTAATCTGGTGCCAAATGGGTTGATGTCACTTTGTACCACATTACTATATAGTTTAGATCACAAACGGCTGCAAACGGCGCGAACAAATATTGCTAGGCTAAATCATGACGAGAGCCAGCTACAATGATAATATATAGTTCATAGGAAGCGTTGGTGATATCGTAGATGTTTGCTGCAACTTTTTTTTTTGTACTTATTGGACGTCCTTATGAGGCTATTTTGATGTTGGTTAAATTTAAGAAATTGCCGCAAAAATGCGTAAAATGCTTCAATACGTCAAACAAAACTTACTCTAAACTATTTAGAAAATTAGTTAGTATAGGAATTAATTGTAAAACGTAACAGGAATAGTACGGTATATAGGGCAAAATACACATATGCATATAAGGGTACAAAAGGATAGTACAAATATGTGGTCCACAGGAACACAGAAAAGAGTTGCGGCATTGTGTAGTTGCAAAATATTCGCAAAGCCAACATATATACTGTTTTATATATCTCTAGGAATTACATTAAACAATTGTTTTCAGACACCAAATAGCAAGAAACCATATATCATGAACTTTATATTTCTTATCGTTATAATCTATTCTTTGGGAATGGCTTCCACCAAGGAAGTATCCTCTGGTAGGGTAGCATATAAAGGCTACAAGCTGTTATCGTTAAGGGACGAACCGCACCAGATAGACGGTAGGAAAAGTGATTCAGCATACAAAGAGCTCCTGAATATATATCCTCACAGAGAAAGAGCCAAAAATTTTGTGTTCCATGCCCAATCACAAATTAAGGCTAGAAATGTCGAGGACGATGAACCGGTAACTGAGTATCCGTCAGGAACTTGGGATGAGTCGGCCCTGGAAGCAAGTGCCATTGCACCTCCAAGATTTTCGGATACCAGGAAGCCCAATGTCGTATTATACTCGAAGAAATCATGGATCAAGGATTACTTAGCCCTCACAGCCGATGTTGAGGTTGAAGCAACCCAATCTGGGAGCGACCGCAACGAAATTGAAATAGACGTTGATCTACTTATCGAGTATTTAATAACTCAAGGCTTCTCCGAAGAAGATTTGCAATTTTTGAAAACTAACTTAGATTATGGGTTTGATGAAATCGAGAGAGAATTAAGGAAAATTAAAGACAACAATACTAAAAAAAATAAGCACATATCTATTGGAGGAGAGCACGGAAACGACGATAAGGAACATAACGATAAAGACAATAATGATGACAATTCACCAAAGAGCAATTCGAATTCATTAAAGGCATCACTAAAGGTTCTTTGCTTAACATTTATTTTAGTAACATATATAATTTGAACATTTTTATAGGTTATATATTCTTTTTATCTTACACCAGTATTTTCTAAGACATCGACATTGGTCGAACCAAGTCGCCAGAAGATAAGCATTATGACCAGCTGGTACGGACTAAATTCCAATCCTAAGTATTTAATATATTCATCGTGATATGGAACCCAATCTCTCTTACCCTTTGACGATTCGAACTTTGATTTTCTTTTCAATAACCTTTTCAATTCCTCATTAGCATTAACCTCCTCTTTAATTTTTTGAAGATACTTTGGCCTTCTAATTAAGTATTTTGCTGCTCCTCTTGCAATACCTAAATCGTCGTATGCAAATACATCAAGACTATTTAACGTAAAAAGTGCGAACATCTTCGCTGACCACACACCTATTCCCTTTAGTAAAGTCAACTCTTCAATAATTTGATCAACCGTGTTTTCTTTGTAAAACTGAATCTTGGATAAATTCGAATTAGGATCACTAAAAACTTGACTGATGTGTGTAATATAGTTCAGCTTCTGGTTCGATAACCCCGCACTTCTGAGCTCTTCAACGCTTTTTGAAAGAGTCTTCGCTGCCGTTGGCTCGCCATCCTCAAAGAGTGCCCTAAACTTCCCTTCGATCGACTTTGCAGCCATTCCAGATATTTGCTGACTAATAACACTTGATATTAATGCATACCAGTACTTTAATATAATTTCATCATCACTAAGTGACTTTTCACATTCCTTCTTTTTGAAATGTTGGAAGTTTTGGTGTACTACGACTGGGTACAACGACGGGTCTTTCTCAACAACCCAATTCAAGCCTTTCGCAAACTCCGGATCATGGAATTCTAAATATGATGCTGGCAACTTATAATCCGTCGGTATTTCAATATGTCCTAGCAAGTCTTCGAGATGGGGCTTTTTCTTTGGTGACGCTGGAGCCCTACCATTCTTCTTACTAACTTTTGTAGTTTTGACTACCTTCAGTGGCAGACTTAGTCCATGTGATACTTCTGTCTTTACAGTAGTACTTTTAGCTCTTGTAATTGCCATAGTTGCCAACTTAGGGAAAGCTGTAGGGCTGTTAGTCAGCATTGCTGATCTATATATCAAATAGGACCTGCATATAGATAGCATACTAATTAGACCCAATCCTTCCAGAATGTTACTATATTGCCAGAATGAATATCAAGAACCATCCGAGCCCATAGAACAACGAATTCAATAGCAATATACCATATTGTTGTAGCTCTTTCAATTGATCTGTTTAATTGTTCCTGACTTGGTATTGGATATACACAAGCAGAGTAAAAATTAGAATACTGATCTGTTACCGCGCTTAATCCTGAATTACCCAATTGGAATTCAGACATAATAGTTCCGTTGGAACTACAAATTGGTCAAATAATAGTTAGTGAAATTTTTTTGCATTTGCTTTCTTATACTCATAAATCAGAATTAATAATTATAAAAATGTCCCCTCGTCATTTAGTAAGCATCCAGGATTTACTGGTCCAAGAATTAGAGTCTTTAGTTGAACAAGCTACAAATTTCAAAGCACAATATAAATCTAACGAGAATGCTCAAGAAAACCACAATAAGTTATTAGGAAAGGTGATCGCATTATTGTTTTCCAAGAGATCTACCAGAACAAGAATCAGCACAGAAGGAGCAGCAGCATTTTTTGGTGCCCATGCTATGTTTTTGGGTAAGGACGATATTCAGTTAGGTGTTAATGAATCGTTGTACGACACAACCAGAGTCATCTCGTCAATGACATCATGTATTTTTGCCAGGGTTAACAAACACCAGGAAATATTAGATTTGTGCAAGGATTCATCCGTGCCAATAATTAACTCATTGTGTGATAGATATCATCCGTTGCAAGCCATAACTGATATTTTGTCGATAAAGGAATCGTTCAATGGTAACATAAAAGGGTTGAAATTGGCTTGGATAGGAGATGCAAACAACGTTATTAACGATTTGAGCATTGCAGCTTTGAAGCTGGGTATGAATGTGAGCATTGCCATTCCAGGTTCAATAAGCTTTGATTCTCTCATAGCCGATAAAGCTAACCAAATAGCTAAAGAATTGAACGTTAGTTTTGAGATCGTTAATGAACCAGCAAAAGCTTTGAATGGCGCCAATGTCATAGTAACAGATACATGGATATCTATGGGAGAAGAGGCAGAAAAGCAAAACAAATTGAAACAGTTCAATGATTTCCAAATCACTAAGGACCTAATTTCAAGGGGAAATGTGAATTCTGATTGGAGGTTCATGCATTGTTTACCAAGACATCAAGAAGAGGTAGACGACGAGATTTTCTATAGTGATAACTCAATTGTTTTTGAAGAAGCGGAAAACAGATTATATGCTGCAATGGCAGTCATTGATGAATTCGTTGTTGGGAATAAGACTGTATCAAAATAAATCTATAATATTATAATAACTTATATACATGTACATATATTAAAAATGAGCAAAGCACATCATCTTCTCAAATATTACACTATCGTCAAAATTAATAACATCAACTATTGTAGAGCCTTCGATTTCATAGCTTCCATTCTGTAAATCATAACCATGCTTATCAAATAATTGGGTGAGGATTATGTTCGATTGAAACGGTTTAATTTCAGGTTCCATTGTACCTATAGTGATATGAGGATACGTATTTGAACACTTGAGTTCAACAACTTCATGGTTTGCATCAAACGATTTTACAATTGAAGAATCAACACATATCAAGGTATCCTTCGCTATGATTAATTTATTTAATTTAATATCACAATAAAAGTCTAACGTCATAACATCCTTTCCTTCATATTTGCTCAAGATAAATTCTGAGTCGAACTTTTTATTCAAGTTTTCCCAAATATCAATTTGCACTTGATCTTTTTTTGCAGCGCTAGCATGAGATAACGTAACGTGGAACTCATCTTGAACTCTACCAATATTATTTAATTCGGCCCAAGCTGGATTGGACCCTAATTTAGAATCAACAATACTTTTGAATTTCTGCATATCAATTCGAACACCGTAATATACTATGCTCTTCTTTGTCTTTTTCGGTTGGGGAGAACTCGCATCCTTTTTTTTATTCTTTTCAGGCTTCCCAAAAGTCTTCGTGAAATCAGGTTTATAATCTAGCGCCTTCTTGAAACTGTTTTTAATATCAGCGTCCGACGGCATAGCATCAACCAATCCAGGGAATTGTTTCAATTCTTCAATAATAGTCTTCGAATTAAAGAAAGAAGAATCTTCGGAGATCTTCATATTTATAACTAAATCAAATTGGTTATCAGGTTCTTGGTTGATATCCACTCTTTGAAATCTTTTAATGAATCCGTTCATTACTTGATTTGCTAACTTCGCATCTGTGTTGAATTTGATTGATTGATGGTTATCACCTCTTTTACTAATTCTGTCATACGTGACATCGAATAATTCTTGTTTATCTAAAGAAACATCCACGAAATTAATGGCAATGAACCTTAAGCCAATATCTGCCGATAAATACATATCTTTCAAGCTGAGAAACTGGTCAAATAGTTGTTGACGCTCTCTTTTCTGATGGTTATTCCTATCACAAAATACTAAAGATGTTTCAGATCGTGCTAATTCTGTTAAACATTGAACAACTAATTTATTTTTGGTAGAATTATTTGCTATATTATCGTTCTGAACATGAGCCCAATTTGGGAATAAGTTAAGTATTGTTTGGAATACTGTAGTCTTACCACACCCAATTGTGGAAATAGGTATTAACACATACTTGTATGAAGTGGGTTCATCATTTAATGATAATTCTTTGAGCTTGTTATCTAAACTATCATATTCGATTAACTCAATTCCACTTGTTGCATTCAACCCATTTTCTTTCAAAAACAATTGTCTTATTTTAATAATACCAAATCCTTTCAAAAAGTTGTCTTTATAAGATGGTTCGTTAGCAAATAATACCTTAATGAAATCGAGATACTTTAAAGTGATGTATTTATGCTTTTTAACTTTCGCCATAATTGCACTAATAGGTAATTTATTGCTTATTAAACTTTTAGTGACTTCTCTGAATTGTCTGTATAGTAAGTAAGGTTCTTCAAACTTAAACTTGAAGAAAAAATCATCGCCATTCAAGTGACATCTGATAACAAAACCTTCAACTTCACGACTATCGAAAGTGCCCGTTTTTGCTGCTTCTTGTAAGCACTTCCAAAGGTCTTCGAACGAATTCTTTTGAAAGTAGTCGACAGTTTTGAATCCCCATTCAGTAGCAAATGCGTTTACTTTTTGAATTGGATAAGTCTTGAATTTTATGGTATTGAAGTTTAATCCATGCAAATATAAGCCGGAAGCGTCCTTTGAGTATGGCAATACGTGCTCTTCAAACTCATCATTACATAATTCTGTTACTGCGGTAATATTCAAACTATACAACAAAAGCCCCAAGTCTCTTTTTGACTTGTGAATTTTATTTAATTGTTTTTCAATCTCGATTTCACCTTGAATGGCATGGTTCCTAGTTAAGTCATCTCTTTGACCTGTCGAATGTTTCGAACAGACAACAAGGTCACCATTCAGCAAACCTGATATGAATATAATGCACCCATTTTCTTTTAGTGTTAAATCATATGGGCCAGTTGTATTATTCTTCAAGAAGTCGAATTTGGTTTCAGGGACCTCATTGACGTTGAAAAATTTGTCATAACCTCTGACAACGATCTCGTTATTAACTGTGAATAAACCTCTAGCATTACATGGTAATTTCTTATCATTTTTGCTATAATAATCCCATTCGTTAAATTTCCAACTAGTTATTTCACTATCAGTATTGTTGATGATGTTGGTAAATTTCTTACATCTTCCGTATTTTTTTAACAATGTACTTTCTTCCAATTCATTAATAAGATCCTTAACATCGTCTGTTGTATCATGGGCTGGGTCTAGGGGTACAAACATCTTGAGTTGATCTGATATAAACTAGGCAATTAGTAGTTAGACACATCTAGAAAATTTATGAAGAGGTCGTGCTTAGACCATATGGTATACAAGAACACAACAAATGCTATTATCGTGGAGTATACTTCGATCTACAGAAGAACACAAGAGAGGAAACATGTCGTTCAATGTCGATATAGATGAGGCAGACGTTGCGGTCTTGAATCAGAATTTGATTAAGTCGAAAGAATTGTTCACGTCAATTTCTCGATCGTTAAATAAGATCTCGACCAAATCATCAACTGCTTCCATTAAGATTAAGCCTATTTTGAAAGATGTCAACAAATTAAATGATAACAGGAACCAGCTTGATTCGGGGTTGAACTTATTGTCTGAGGTATCGAACTATGCATCAGAAACGTCGAAATATGAAGCGGTTTTGAATAATTCAATTGAGCTAATTGGATTGAAGAAGTTCATTGATACATTGACCAGGTCGAAAGTATTACTAACAGAGATGAAGAGCAATATTAAGAGATTTAAGGGGATTTTAATTAATTTTGAAAATTTGATTGATAAGTCCGAATTGAATTTGGAAAACTACTTTCAAAAGCTGCTCAAGAGTAACGTCATGGGAACGAATAAGATGAACGAAATCATACTTATTTTCCAATACTTCTACAGTTCATCAATGAGTGGTCAGAAAACTATTGATAAAATATTTATGAGAAGTCAATCAATCAAGATGGCGGAAATAATGAGGCCACATGAAGAGCCTACCAAACCAATCAAGAGAAGCTCAAACATTCCTTATGAAAAGGGATCCAATGGAATAAATAGATATAATAATGAGATGATCAAGGCAATTAAAGGAGAGATAGGGTTACTCAATGAGGTTGGAGCCAAGATAAATTTGAACGCTAGTGCAAAGGACATGTTTGTGCTTGATATTGTCCGCAAGGTGGTCAATGAAAGTTATGCTGAAGTAATTGGCAACTTTAATAAAGTTTTTGGACAGTCAAAGATATTGCATAACGATTTACTTATTTTGGAAACAATTGAAAACTTGAATCATTTTGAGAAGTTTTTGAATGTAAGTAATATCGACGTGCGTAGTTTTCCAGCATTCAATGAGAACTATCATCAATTGATTAACATATCTAGTGAAATATTCCGTGAGTTAATAGAATACAGTGAGAATAGAGTGAAATCAGTGGAACGGTTGACGGACTTGAATGCACGGAAGCCGTGGTGGAATTGATTTCCAGAATACGTAAGCTCTCCGAATACAATATTTCACTTTTGAAGTTAATCAGTGGGATGAAACTAGGATCATGGTTGAACCTCAAACCCGCCGTAAGATTTATAAGTGTGTACACATCAGTTATACCCAATCTCAGTGATGACATCGATGAAACGGCACCGGAGCACTTATTATCATGTTTTATAAGTGACTACATTGACTCGATTATTATCAACATCGAAATTGGGTTGAAGGCAGACGTGAGTTTGAAAAAATCGATGCAAGGGTACTACTTAATCAAGAACACCATATTAATTGAGACAATTGTCAACAGGTCACAGCAGTTATTTAACAGCTTGGGCAACCTCGGGATCGAACGGTTAAACCGGTTGAAGAAACGATTCTTGAAGCTCTTCCTTGACGATTGGAACTA